>NW_027191512.1:0-55526 GCF_011745625.1 Cladosporium halotolerans
CCGCCTTAGGGTTAGTAGGAGATCAGTGTTCTCCTCCGTTGCCTTTTGGCGAGGGTTAGTAGGAGATCAGTGTTCTCCTCCGTTGCCTTTTGGCGAGGTCGAGCACTCTTGACGGGCAAACTTTCTTCGCCTCGATTTGCAGAATCCTATTTCAAAACCGTGTAAGCTTTCACAGAGCACCACAGATGGCCTGGGAGCATGTGGATGCCTGCCTTCATCAAAGGCTTTGTCTGTGTGCGTTAGCTGGAGAGGAGAAATTCGCAGGCCTTTGTTCCCAACTAGCGAATACAAAAAAACAATGCGTTGCTCAGTCCGAGGTCTTACAATAATGGCCAATAAAACGACGCCCGGTTCCAGTCATTCGATCGGTTCCTAACTTTTCGACTCTACAGATGATCCAGCAGGGAAGAATCGACGGTGACCATCAAAACATGAGCAACAACAACCAAAGCAGTAACGCCTCCATCGCTCAGGTGGGCGGTGGGAGCGCGGATCGCCTTCCTGACTACACCGCTCATCCTTCCTCAGCCTTGACTCCCCAGGAAAAGGCACCCCTTACCGATCCGTCGCTGCTTGTCGGCGAGACACTTCTTCAACTCGCTGCTAATCACGCCACTAGCGATATCGCCCAGCACGCCAATGACCTCGCTGGTAAGCAGGTGGTGACCACCGACGCGCTCCGTGCCCGCATAGCGAATGCTTTGCTGGTTCGTGCCGCTCAGAGCGGCAGACGCGTCAACGAAGTTAGGGGCGAATGGACGGACATTAGAAAGAAGAATGGCATTTCAGGCAGGAAGAGGACGGTTTCAGAGCAGAAGGCTGCCAATGGCGTTGAGCGCGCAGTGGGAGAGGCTGAGAAGCAGAACACTGGATTTGCGAGGAATGATTTGAAGCTCTTGGCCAACCCCGATGCACTCTGGGGCGAGCAGCTTATTGAGCTGGCAGAGCGATACTCCCACAGGGACATCGCTGCGTCTTTGCCTATCAATCCAAAGACCCAGGTTCCGATTCTCACTGTGTCAGGTGTTAATTGGAGGCTGAGGAAGTCTTTGCAAGCTCGTGCTACGGCAACGAGTAGGTCGTTCGACGAGGTGAGAGATGAGTTCACGAAGGCCCGCAAGGCGAACGGTGTCCGCACATGGGATGTGCGGACTAGAACTTCGAGTAGGATTGCTTTGGGAGACCAGGGCTCTGCAATGACAGCGAAGGGTAGCTCTTCCAGAGAATTCGCAGGGGATGCGGGATCCGAGCTGATGGATGGTGGCGGGGAGATGGAGCAAGACTACAACAAGAAGGTGAAGAACCTCGTGGGCGCTACTCTTCAGGTCCTTCTGCTTCTGAGGTGTATGCTGCCGACGCCTTACTCGTTCTTTCCGACGATCCAGAGGTGATTGAAGCGGCTAGTATCCTTCTGACCATGGTCAGCGATGATCGCGCTTCTGTCATGCAGGACTCCGAGGAAATCACAATGGGAGACGCGGACACCGAAGCTTGAGGAATGCCGGGCAATCGAAGACGATTCAGATGGCCTTGCTCACGGGTACGAGGGAAGAAACCCTTGCGATTGGTCTTTTGATTTGGTTAGTAGGGGTTTGGCTTAGCGTATGCAATTGTTTCTGTTTTGAGTTTTCGGTCACGCTTACGTTTGCAATGTTCAAGTATGGTGAGACTGAGTGATGATAGTCCTGGCGCGTCCAGTGTTGGGTGGTAAAGTTGGCGACGAGAAGCTGAGAGCCGAGACGATGTTCCCCTTCACTCTAATACGTTTTGGGTGGCACAGGCACTTGGTCAATTGATTGCAGTGGTAGAATGTTCATACAAATCTTTCCTTCCATCGTCAGTGTGTTCAAAACTTCATACTCCTTCATTTTCTTTGTCCTTCCTTCTGCACGACTCCGTTGAGGAACCCAAGCAAGAAGTCCTTCTGCTCTGTTGGCGTAGCGTGTCCGCTTCCACTGCCGCTTGCCATGCTGCCCAGCCGCGATCTCGGCTGCTCCTGCGGCCCGGACTTGCCATGGCGCATCGCGTGCGGCGATCCGAGATTGAAAGGAGAGATAGGCGATTCAATCGATGGACTCGGGGCGTGGTTCGGTTTCTTGAACAGGTCGAGGAGGGCGTTTTGCGGCGGATGAGAAATGATGGGCGGAGGTGCAGGAGTTCTAGGCTTGCTAGGCCGTTGCGCAGGTTGTAATGCAGGTGCCGCAGGCGGCTCAGGACTTGGCTTTTGACTGGCTCGTTGCGCAGGAGCAGAAGAGTTCAGTAAGTTGAGAAGGGTGTTGTTGTTTGTGGTGGCCGGCGCCTGCGGGCTACAAGGCGCAGGAGGCGAATTCAAACCTGCGGATGGTAACTCTTCACGTGGCGCCTGCGGAACTGAGGGCGACTTGCTGAACAAGGCCAGGAGCTGGTCACGTTTGCCGGTGCCATCTCCGCTTGACTCGCCGCCAGTGGCGTCTATGTCGACAGTGGGCGAAGCGACGGGTAATTCACCGCCATCTTGCCTTTTAAGTAGCTGAGGCTGAAAGGGTTGCCTTGGCGAGCCTGAAGCTGCGGATCCAGACCTTTCTTTAGCGGACCCGGGTCTGGCAAGAATGGTCATGTGGACAGGTGGTTCGTTGGCCTTCGTTCTCGCCTGCCGAGCAGGTGACGGGGAAGCTCCTTTCTTGTCTCGGGGGCCGCGTCCTGAGCCTTGTCGAGCACCCGAACGTTGCATTATCTGCTTTGCCGGAGCGACCGGCACGTCCTTGCGCTTGGACTCACTGGAACCATTGGGGGGTCGTGTCTCTAGCACGTTTGCAGTGGGCTGCGGACTTGAGAGTGCAGGTGGCTGCGGAGGAGCGAGAGCTTCAAGCTGAGCAGATGATGTTGCATCCTTCGGCGCAATAGGAGGCGCCTGCATCGTATTCGGAGCGGCCGGAGTCATCTGCAAGGGCACTGTAGGGGAATGCTGAGAAGGCCTCTTCGCTTTGAAGTTGAGCGGAAGCGACCTGGTGATTTCATTCAACGTCGGTCGCCTTTCTTGCAATGGAGCAGGTGCGGCCGTCAACTCGTCAGGAGCGGGAGACACAATAGCCTGCTCAGCTCGAGGATCTTGTGGCGTCTGAACGGGCTCTGGTGCCGGGCCGGGTTTGAAAAGGCCAAGCAGCGCGCTCTGATGGGCACTACCCGATCTCGGTGCGGCGTTGGAGCTGACTGGCTGGGGTTCCGACTTCTGACCGGTTTTGAAAGCGTCCAGCAACTTGATGGACTGTGCCGTAAGCTTGGGAGGCGGCAATTGGGAAGCGTTGGGCGCAGAAGGACCAGAAGCAATTGCTCCATGTTGACCCTGGACCTGGAACTCTCCAGAAGAAGAGGCTTGCCGTGGCTGAAAGTTTGTCTGAGCAGGTTGAGATGGATATACATGTTGCTGTTGCATATTCGGTTGGCTGAGACCCCCGGCTGCATGAGGATAAGGCTGCGCAGATGGAACCGGCGGGATGCGTGATTGAAGGTGCTGGGGCCCCGAGTGTTGTATCTGAGGCGCCAAACCGTTGAGCCCAGGCATGCGGTTGCTGTTGGCGGGTTGTCCAAAGCTGGGAGGTGGAGCAGACATGGTTGGATATTGGTTGGGTTGAGGCATCCCAGGCTGAGTGATCGGAAACTGTGGCGGTGGAGGCTGATGACCACCCGGTGGTTGTCTTGGGTGCCGAGGGTGCGGTGACTCTGGTTGCGAGGGCATGAATGCGTTGAGCTGATCCAATGGTGTCTGCGGAGGCGGCCCAGTCTGCTGACCTGGGGCGCTTCCTTGCAGCATTGCAAGTAGGTTGTTCGCCTGAGATGTCTGCGGAAGAGAAGGAGTCTGGTGCACAGTCGCAGGACTCGGGCCACCGATGTACAGCAGTCTCTTTAGCTCTTCCGAGTGGTCTGCGGCCGGCGCAGGCACGTTGGCTTGCTGCGCGTAAAATAATGGTTGCTCACCTACAGCCTGCGGCGCATCGAGGCCATGCGCGATCAGCTGCTCTTCAGTGTGCAAAATGGCCTCGTCCTTCCTCTTCTGCTGGCCAATCCATTTCTTGATGTGGTTCATGAACGGAGCTACCATGTAGAATTTGTTCGTGTTGCCGCCTTCTCCGTCGTTCCTGCTCCTTTTGGCGAAGCCTGGAAGGTCGCGCAAGTTGTACCATTGAATCTTGCTGATCTCTTTCCGCGTCTTGGGCTCAAAGACCGTTTCGAGAGGCACATCGCGAAACACGAACATCCGCATGTGCTGCTCCCTCATGGTGATATCAATGTGCTTGGCGTCCTGCTCGTTCTCCGGCACCAGACCTGCGGCGCGGATGTCGAAACCGGTCTCTTCCCAGACTTCACGAATCGTGCAATCGAGATCTTTCTCATCCTTGTTGATTTTGCCACGTGGGAAACTCCAAGACGCGCCTTTCTTCCAACCCTTGACAAGTACGACGCGCTCCATGGTCTCATCGAGAAGGATTGCGCCGCGCACAGGCACTCGCACTTTGTAAGCCAGGAATTCCTCGTACGCTGCGAGGTGCTGCTCGCTGGTGAAGCCGCTGAGGAGCGGACAGTGCTGGAAAAGCTGCAAGCAGAATTGACGGAGATGCATGCCCGGCAGAGGACGCCCGATGGCAGCAGCCAGCGGACGAACGAAGTCTTCATAGTACCATTGGGCTTCTTCAACTTGGAAACATAGCCGTGGAATGCTTTCGAGTTCGGATTTGGGTAAGTTAAGTAGGAAGCGTACGCTGAGGTCGTCAAACCCTGGGCCATTGTCAGCACTTGTGCGAACTACTTCCAGACATGCCGCAACGCACAATCAGCTAGCCCCATCCTCGCTTCTGCCATGCTGTCCAGTATCGCGAGGTGAGAGCTGAAGCATTTCTGAGCTGAGTGGGAGCGATCGAGGCTGCCGGGAGAAGCAGCCGGAGAAGCACACGACTTCAGAAGACCTTGGCGAAAGTCTTCTGCCAGGAGCGAGTAGGGTTTGTGGTGCGCCGATGCGTGAGGCGATGGGCGGTAACAATATTGTGGTGGAGTGAGTGGTTGTAGTCCTGAGCAAGCAACTGCCGTGGTTGCTTCATCACACGCGCGCCAGCGGGTTTGGAGCTCGAGCACCCGCGCACGAATGATCAGGCCCCCGGTGGATGAAGCAAGGTGCGGACCGCAACCGGCCGCTCCCAGCCCCGCGCGCCAGCGAGGCTCAAATCGCCGCCTGCAAGGCATTTCTGGACCGTTGACCGCCGGGCTCATGCCACGCTACTTCCCACGATGGCCAACGAAGATGTGAAGCAATACATCGACTCGGCGCACGACTTCTATGAGCTTCTGGGCGTGCAGCCCACCAGCGGCGAGAAGGAGCTGCGCAGTGCCTGGCGCAAAACCGCACTCAAGTATCACCCGGACAAGGTCGGCGCGAACCAGGAGGCCCTCGACAAGTTCCACCTTTTGCAAATCGCCTACGATGTGCTCAGCAATGCGACAACAAAGGAGCTGTACGACAATGCGCGCCGCGCAAGGGAGGAGAAGGCGCTGCGCCAGGAGGCCTTTGGCGCAAGGCGGAAGACGATGATCGATGAGCTGGAAAGAAGGGAGAGTGGTGCCCTGAAGAGGAAGCGAGACGAGCTGGACGAGCAGGAGAAATTTGAGAGGGAGCTTGCGAGGTTAGCCGCAGACGGCAAGAGGAGAAGGGAGGCGAGGGCAGAGGAGCTGAGACGTGAGGCCGAGGCGGAAATGAAGAAGGAGGAGGAGGAGCAGCGCCAACACAACACTCCGGTCGCAGCCACGAACGGGCAGGTAGAGGAGATGGATCGATCTGTGCGGCTGCGATTCCCCAAGAATGAGGAAACGGAGCATCTTGACCGCGACAGCGTACAAGAGCTTTTGTCGCGCTTCGGCAAGATCGAATACACCATTCTTCGCGACAAAAAGGTCAAGCTGCCTGGAGAGAAGCACCGAGCAACCTACTACACAGTCCTCGTCGTTTTCGTCAGCATCGTCGGGGCGCACGCGATGGTCTCAGATTTCGACAAGGTCAAGAAGGAGGACAAGCGCTTCGCCGTCTTTGAGGAAGTCAACTGGGCAAGCGGCACCGAACCACAGTGCGTACCGAAAGCAGCGCCTCGCGGACCGAGCCCAGAGCAGGCGACGACACAATCAAATCCCAGCGCGAGCGCTACGCCAGAGACGCCGCGGGCGAAATTCAACGCATCGCTCAACGGTGAGCCCGGGCTGCGTAAAGTCCCTTCCTTTGGCTCTTTCAAGGCCACGCCTACGTCAAAACAAACGAACGGGTTTGCCAGCGCCACGAACAGTCCCTCCATGGACGAATTTACGATGATGCGGCTGAAGAATGCTGAGAAACGCCGCTTGGAAGAGAAGATCAGGCGAGAAGAGGCGGAGGCGGCGGGTGAGAAGTGATCATGAGAGCCGCCCTCCTTCACCCTTCAATACTATTTAATCAGTGATACCCCTTTCGATGATTGCCTAGCTAGGTCGATTTTACGTATTAGTATAATACCGAAGCGCATTGCGCGCTACTCAGGCAGCAAATGCTTGCTCGTCACATCTGTCTCCTTCTCTCCAGCAATCTGCGATCCACCCAAGCATGACCAAGTGAGGCATCTTCGGCCGCTCGGCACACGACCTTTTGAGCTTATCGATGCCCTGATTGCCCTTCGCGACAAACACATGCGTGACTTTCGGATCCTCGAAGTCATCCGTCAGCTCGCCGCCAGCGAAAACGAACATGCGCCTCGCCGCCTCGTCAAGATCCTCGAAATAGGCCTTCAGCCCGTGGAACATGAAGCCCCTGCCCAATATCTCCTGACCCAGGCCGATCATCTCGTCCAGGACTTTTCTCGCTCTCACGCTGCTGGCTGAGTCTGCGTCCATTTTCGCAAACAAAGAGGCCAGCTCGTGAGTCTCCAGATCGCGGAAATAGCTATCGCCGTGCCCGTCGACATGGCTCGCCCACCTTTCCGCGTCTTCGTCTTTGGCGAAATAGGCGTGTCGACCCAGTTCTACCGGCAGCGGCGGAATTTCCTTCTCTCCGAGATTCCCTAGCCGCGCCTCGTCCTTCTCGCTCTGCGCCACCTGATCGTACAACCACTGCGGCCGGATGATGCTCTTCTGAGCACGCTTCTGCACCGAAGCAACTTTGACCAGTTTTCTGTCCGCGATGCAGATCGTGTCTTCGCCTGTTTCAGATGCTACTACGGTCCCACCGTTCACTTTGATGAATGATTCGATCTCGGCCTTGGATTTCTTGAGAGGCTTCACAGCTTCGGTCATGACACAGAAGGCCATGTTGTGGAACACTTTCTTCGGCGGGCCGGCGAAAGCTGCACTCAGCTTCTGTCCTTTCTCCTCCTGGCCTTGAATGACGAGTCCTCGCTTGCGTTTCCGCGCTACAGATCGATTCTTGCGAGCGTCTTCGATCTTGAACTGTTTCTCTTTCCGCTCTTCCTCTACCCTCTCGCGCACAGCGCCGAACTCGAGCGCCGACAATGCTTGTTCCCAAGTTTTATCTGTGCGAATCCTCTTCAGCCGCGGGAACCGCAGCGTCTTGCCGTAGCCAAACTGATCGGTCGTGTGCACAGATGCAGCCTTGACTTCCAGAACAATGGAGTCCTCTGGCTTGATCCACACATCGGGCCGCTCATACTGCAGCTTCGCGCCACCAAGGATGATCCAGTCTGTGGGAGGCGAGCGATAGTCCCACTCAATCCATTTGCCGTCGGTGCGGTGGCGTACTTCGGCGTAGTCGGCTGCGTTGAAGCCGCCGCCCACCTTGAAGAAGGAGAAGCACTTCTGCGGGTTGTTGCCTTGATCGATCTGGGCCTGGTCAATCCGCAGGCCGCAGAGGAAGCTACTCAACGCGCCGCCTCGTTTACCTGAGCCGAAGTAGCCACCAATTACAACGCAGTCCAATGCTTCGCCAAACTCGGTCATGTACTCCGGCTTGACTTTGATCCAATCGTCGTTGCGGTCGTTCAGCCGGTAAGCAGATCGGGGGTTCTTCAGGACAAGCCCTTCACTTTTGTCCGCTACGACTTCGCGGAGCTTGGGCTCGATCTGAGCTGCATCACGCGCTTCGTCGTAGGCATGAATCTCGAAGCGGCGGTGGACTGGTTGGACCGCTTTTTCTAGGGCCGCGCGACGGACACGCAGTGTGTGATTTGTAAGATCTTTGCCGTTGAGATAGATGCAGTCGAAAATGCGGTACACTGGTCGGCTTCCACCATCGAACGAGACTTGGGTGTTCTGTTCTGAGATTGCGGCTGTCTTGAGAGTGCCGAATGGGGAAATCTTATCGGTTTCCATGTTCCAGGTGATCATCTCGCCGTCGAGGATGATGCTCTGCACGCCCGTCTGGAACGCACCTTTCATGTGTTTCGTCAGAGAGCCGGAGGAATCTTCGAAGCTTTCGCCGTAGAGATATGTGTAATCTTTGGCTTTTCGCGACCAGAATCTGAAACGAAAACCTCCGGTAGTGTCATCGTCGCGGATCATGTGTAGCTGCATGCGTTCTCCGTCCAACTTCTCCTCGATCCAGAAGACATCGTCGTCGCCTTCTGGTCTCATCTTCTTGACCATCTGCTCCATCGAGCGCATTTGGAAGGCGGCCAGTTGGGGTTGAAAACATTCCATGATATGAATTCCTCGTTTGTCTCCCTCCAGCCGGACTTCCGCGTCGTAAAGCTCCCAACATACTCGGCGCAAGTTGCTGGAGATGTTGAACAGGTCTTCAGCATCGGGATGCCAGAGCTCGAGGATGGTCTTCTCGGTGGCCCCGATCTTCATCTGGCGTAAGATCATCCGGATGAGCCACATCAGCTCTTCGGCGTTCATGCGGTTGTAAAATCCTTCGAGGATGGGGCGTTGGTTCTCTTCTTTCTGCGCAACGCTTAGCCGGTCAAGTAACTCATTGACTTCGGCAATGGTCATGTCGCCGGGCGTAGTGCGCATGGGTCGCTTGCTGATGACCTCGAAGCAGCGACCGGCAAAGTCACCCGCCATCGCGCTCGATGATTTGAAGCCGGGGAGCTTCCAATGCAAGATGCTGTAGCCATCCTCACTATTTTTGTCGATCTTCATGATCTTGACGAGCAATTTGCCGATGGTCATCTCCTTTAGTCCGTACATGGCACGGTCACGGTCTTTCTCGGGTACGATGAGCCTGAAGGCAGGGAAGATGTCATTGCCGACGACCTTTCGCCATCGGGAGATGAAGCGTTCGATAATGCCTCTGCGAATGTCATTTGGAGACTTTACTTGAGGCCCCTGCCTGCGTCTGGCGTTGATTGCGCCGATAGGTCTCTTTTTGTTCTCTTGCAGTGGATTGAAGAGGGTGAGAAATAGGTCTGAGAAGGGAAGGGTCCTGGAGTGGTTGTGCGGACGGTTGGGGTATTTCTCGTCCAAGTCTTGCTCTGTCATGGCGCCATGTCCGTACATCATCTTTTCTTCACGCACCGCATCCTCGTCGATCATGGTCGTGTCGCCTTCCGTGTCGGACATGTTTCCGGATTATCAGGCGGATTGCGGGAATAGTGGTCACGGACGGTGCAAAAGCCGTCGGGTTGATCCATCAATGTCGGACGTCTCTGTGGTTGAAACACTCAATTCTCTCATGAGGCGAGAGGTGGTGGTTGACGCTGGCGCACGGCGCACAGCGCAGGCAGCAATGCCCACTGGGCTGGAGGAAGCAGCGGCTTTGGTGAGACGGGAGGTCACGGGATGTGGGCTTGCGTTCCGAACGTTCGTAAGTGAAGTTCCAGATCTGACTGGCATCTACTATTTGCTGTCTGATGTCCTCGCGACTTTCCGCAGCCGTATCCCAGCCGTATCTAGGTGCAGTGGTCCTGCGCAATGAATAAGCTATGCTGATTCACGTAGAGCGATCCTCCAGCGCCGCGGGTGTATATCACGTCGGTCTTCAGATATGATCTTTGCGGTGCGGATCAAGGTGTGGCATTTGGGAGAGGTGCTATTTTGGGAGGTGACAGTGGAGATGCAATCGCGGTAGTCTCAGGCCGCGAGGCCCGCGGAGGTGGCCAGCAAGGATGGAGCGCGGACAGGCGTTGCTGGCGGGGCTCGCGTCGTCACGGCATGGCAACCATCCCTGCAGCCTGCACCAACACACCCTGCCAGCAGCCACCAGCCCTCAGAACGACACGCCCGCGCTCGCCGCCCACCACCGCCCACCCCGGCCTGCGTCCCCCCCCCCCCCTCCCTCGCGCCGCCAGACTGGATACGATGCTCCCCCGGCACCGTCCAACCTCTGACTGCGGCTCTCTGCGGCATGGCAGGCGCACAGAGAAGCCCTTCGCGGGCTCCTTCTTCCGCCGGTAACAGAAACATGGACGACTCGGCAAACGGCGCCGCCCTGCTCGGCGCCCTCATGGCCTTCGGCGGGGCGTCCAAAACCAATGGCGACATGATCAGGAGCAGAGGAAACAGTCCCGGCACATCCGCTTCCAGCCTACGACGACCGCCGCCGAGCCGGATGACCAACACTTCTCCCTCGCCGTACCGACAGCCGACCGCCCTTGCTGCTGCCCGGATGTCTCCTGTACCTCCATTGAGACCCAATCACACCGGGGAAGCTGCATTGCAGCGAGTGCCGGCGGACAAACAACGTCCTGGTCCACCTCCTCTCAAACCCAAACCTCGAAGACTCTCCGAGCATCAGTTGAAACCTGCCTCGACCAGCCATATTCCTCCGAGTACATCATTCGTTGGCATAGTCGAAAACAACACCCTTCGCTCGCCCAAGTCAAAGCACGGCGCCAATGTTCCTCGAACGCCCTTCAGCGACATGGAAGTACGTGGTCAAGCCAAAGCTACACCACATGAAGGAAAAGACCAAGAGAGGGGTGACAAAGACGGCGCGCAACGTCAAGAAGGCAAAGGTGGTGCCCATACCGGAAGCAAAAGCCTCCCGACCGGTCAAAGTGTCCCTGCCAAGGTCCAAGGCAAACAGCAAACAGGCTACGGCGGTCCCCGTGGCAAAGAAGTCCAGGGAACGCCTGTTCGGAAAACCCAGAGAGACACTGGTACCGAGGCTGTGATCTCCGATGGGGAGTCCTCGCAAGAATACGTATCTGCTTCTGAAGATACTGCGCCGAGTCCAGCTACCCAGCGCAAGCAGAAGCCCGACGCCGTCTCTCAGCAATCACCCGGCTCCTTGCCTTCGAGATCCCCGCTTTCTCATGCTCCTCAACTCTATCCTAATGGCACGTCCCAACCCGTCGACATTGCCCGCAGACCTAGAACTTCTGACTCCTCCGCGAGATCAACATCCTCCCATTCCAATCCAAGCATCAGCGCCACTTACCATCAGCTCTACCCGCGAAGGACGACCCCGCTTACCCTTGGAGATGATCTGGCCAACGCCATGGTCGCTTCAAGTTTGGCGACATCCAGAGCAAGCTCGCCACATAGGCTTGCTCCTCCTGTACCTCAGCCCCGGCGTCCCAGCCACTTGTCGCCCTGGCGCTCCCGCACCCCGAGCCCAACCAAAGCGAAAGGCATGCGTCACACCCTTCGTGAGCCCGAGTCTTCCTCCGAGAGCGATACAGAGCAGCACCCATACGGCAAGCACAAGAAAAAACGTCACCTTCGTCCCAAGCACCCCAACAAACATCATGAAGGTATGCTGTCAATCTGTCCAGTTCCGCAACTCATGTGCTAATCAACTATCCAGGCGATCGGAAGCGCTGGCGCGACGCCGTAACCGAGCGCGAACGCAAGCGCTACGAAGCCCTCTTCGCATCGAATCGTGGCTTACTTCTCGCCCCCAGCCAGCAGAGCCACATCTCGCCCATCGTCGTCCGCGATCTCTGGATCCGTTCCCGCCTGCCACTGTCCGAGCTCGAATACATCTGGAACCTTGTTGCGCCACACAACGACGCGCCTGCGGCCTTCCTGAGTAAGGAAGAATTCGTTGTCGGCCTGTGGCTCATTGATCAGAGGCTCAAGGGAAGGAAGCTGCCTGTAAAGGTCTCAGAGACGGTGTGGGCGAGTGTTCGAGGACTGCAGGGAATCAAGATCAAGAAATTCTCGGGTTGAAGCTCAATGAATTTCCGGACCTGTCCTGTGCTGTGTTGGGGCGCTTCGTCGTGGCTGCCATGGTGAAGGGGTTTTCTTTGTTCTTTCATCTTCTTTGTTTTCCTGCACAGCGAGAGATACCCTATGTTCGAGCTTTTGGCCTGTATGAAATCTTTCCCACCTATGCTGGCTTTCTGCTTTTGGTCTTAATGCAGACCCATCATCAAGCAAATATCAAAATTACCCGGCTCAGCATTGTCATTTACAATCCTTCACTCTACTTGCATCGTCAAAGCGAATCAATGTCTGCCGTGCGCAGATTCCGCACACATGATGATGTCCAGTGACGAGCGCTGTAGCTTTAAGGTCGGTCTTCTCGGCCGTAGTTTGTATAAGCGAGATTAGGCTTCCCGGCCGTACTCCAACACCGCTGTTTCATGATTGGTTGGTGACGAAAGCAATTGATGTAGACAACCTGAGTAGCATCGGCCGTACGCAGGATGCGATTGTAGATTCATCGTTTATTGGGTAGAGCTTTCGGGACTGTTAATGGTGCCTATTTGCGATGACTTTTAGCCGTGCCACAACGGCACAGCTATCTGGAACCTCTCGATGGGGCTGCAAATGGCATCGGGCGGGTTAGTATTTAATCGCCGTTAATGCGCGGGTCGAATCTCTTCTGTTACTTGCCGCATTGGATTCGATCACTGCTTTCGTGGTCTTTGCAAGTATTCATCAACTTCGATATATCTAATAGATCACAGCAAGCTCGAAGCCATGCTGTTGTCAATTCAGGAGCTCGAAGCATCATGCGTTCCCCTGCCAGAAGTCACTCAGGTGAGATCTCTGTCTTTTTCCTCACAAACAAGGTGATTCCTCTGACGATCCGAAGTTCTTTGCAGAAAACCCACACCGACCCGCTGACTGGAACGATGTCGCCTCCGTCAGAACCAGCATGTCTGCCGCCGTCGCCGCTTTCAACGCAACACTTCCTCCTGCCCCTGACATCGTTGAGTCCGAGATCACCATTGCAATGCGCGACGGCTACCTTTCCACTGCAAAAGTCCGTAAACCTCTGTCGCCTCCTCGGGATGCCTCCTCGCCTCTCATCATCCTGGCCTTCGGCGGTGGCTTCATTGCCGGCGACCGGCACCAGATGGCGGTTGAAGCTCGCGCCTTCGTCCGTCTGTTCGACGCTGTAGTCGTCAACATCTCCTACCGTCTCGCGCCCGAGAACAAGTTTCCAGTCGGGTGGGACGACGCATGGGACTCGATCAGGTGGGCCGTGGCGAACGGTTCGAGCCTTGGAGCAGATCCCCAGAGCGGGGTGATACTGGGTGGCACCAGTGCTGGTGCGAACTTAGCAGCGGTTTGTGCGCGGAGGGCGCAGGTGGAGAAGCTGGAGAGTGAGATCACGGGCGTGTGGCTGAATGTGCCGAGTGTGTTGCCTCGACATTGCGTGCCAGAGCGGTGGAGGGAGAGGCACGTTTCGATGCAGCAGAATGAGAACGCGGGTGTTTTTCCTGCGCATGCGCTCAGGAGTGTTAACCGACACTGTGGTTGGGATGAGGACTCGCCATGGCGGTCACCGGTCAATTCGAACCATCCGTTGAAGGGCCTGCCGAAGACGTTCATTCAAGTTGATGGCATGGACTGTCTTCGAGATGACGGGCTGCTTTATGATGAATTGCTTAAAAGGGTGGGCGTGGAGTCCAGATGTGTGCTATACCCAGGATGCCCGCATGCGCATGCTACTTTTCTGCCAGGCACTCAAGTGGCGGCGAAGGCACTGGTGGACGTGATGCAGGGAGTTGGGTGGATGTTGAGCAAAACAATCCTGGCGGATGAGGCTAGAAAAGCTTTGGACCTGCCTTCAGATTCATGCTAAGCGATCGAGTTGATGGATCGTATTCAATTGGGGTCGGCAACGGGAGCTTTGCTCGACACATTCTGAGGCCGATGGAGCCTGATGGGGAAGATTGAGGACCAGCAAATGCGATTATTTTATGTTTGTTCGTTGACATCCAGTAGCCTGAGCCTCATGCTGCTTGATTGGGTCGCAAGGATGTGTTGGAGACATGAGGTCGTCGCTCCCCTCTTTACCTTGCATCTTGTGGCTTCCGCGGGCGATCAAAGCCTTGGCGCGCGAACGAGCCTTCAGCGTTGATACTGATTTCACAATCATCTTGACATACAAACGAGACGGTACCGGAGCCATCCCAGCAATGACTGGACGTGGGAGACAGACTCCGCTCGTCAAGCGTCCAACCACACCGCCAGCCTCGGACTCGCTGCTGGTGGATAAGCATAAGCTATTCTCTGTGCGATCCATTGGCCCTGGTGCAGATACGGAGATCAAATCTAAGATTCGCTCTCTTCAGGTACTCAAAAGAATTGCGCCCTTGTTTTGTGGCAGCGAAATGCCAGATCGCATACTTGATGCAATAGAAAATGAACACAGGATGGAGCATTGGTCGGGCGATGAGCTTCGCAAGGACCCCACATGGGGATTCTGCGTGTTTGTCACTTCATTCACGCAAGCCTCCGTCGAAGGATTCCCTCGCGCCCTCTAGAACTGGGTCAAGGTACAGCAGAGACAGTTGCGGTCTTTCGAGCCATCCGTATACGACGAGGAGCTTTGCAGGCGGTTTAAGCTCGATGTCATATCCGTCCAGGATCACGAAGGTGCTTCGGACGACCGCATCCGCGAGGAATTTCGCGCGTTCATGAGAGGGTTGAGACTGAACTACGAGGACGACGAAGACATGCTGGGGCACCTCGCAGGCATGCGCGCGTGTCTCGTCCTGGATGCAAAGTCCATCGTCGAGCTGGCGGAGCTCACTGGAGACGAGAGGCTCAAAGATCTTGAGCGCGTGACTGTGCGGGCGATTGATTGTGGGTGGAAGAGAAAGACTATTGCTGATTCTGAGCACACCTACCGTGGCGTGGGCGATGTGTCGATCGTTGGCCTCGCCGATTTGTTTGACATCATCACGAAGGAAAGTGGGTTTATGGAAGGTTGCCATCCGATGAAAGGCATGCCTGAGTTTGACGAGTCGTATGAAGGCCGTTAATATCGTTATATGGAAGCGAGACTACGTGGTGTGTGTGCGTGTCTCGACCCATGCCGTCTTGGTGTGTAGCTGTCCACGACACGCAAAGGCGAAACTCACCGCCGACTGTGTGGACAACGAGTCGTGGCTGACTGCGGCGCCAGCGGAGGTGGCATGGAGCCTTGGAGCTTGGGTGAGCTGTTGAGGTACGTGGCAGCAATTGCTTATCGATAGCGGGGCCCGCAGCCACGAGGCCACGCCGCCCAAAACATCAGGGGCGCCAATGGCACAGCCAAATAATCATCCTCCAAGCTGAGCTGCACGCTACATCCAGCACCGCGCCCGCCACTCACTACCTGCGCCTCCGCCGCTGCCGCAAAGATGGGTGTTCAGGCTGATCTGGCGAAGGATATCCACTTCATCGAGACCCCCGCGGCTCAACCCTCCGCCTTTCCTGAGCAGGACTGCAACGTCCGCACCACCAAGTCTCCCGCCATCAAGAATGCTCCGCTCCCCGCTGAAGGCCCCGGCTTCAACACCTTCAATAACTGGGTGCTGCTTGCGGCCCTCATTGGTGCACCATGGTTCTTGAGCAGGCTTGTGGGTGGCGGCTTCAAGACCAAGATCTTCTTCGGCATCATCCTGCTCTTCCCCGTTCTCATCGTCGTCTGGACCATCACTAGCAGCTACAGCCCGCGTGTGGACGACAAAGCCAAGCTCCCCAACAGGCCCATTGAGGAGTACATCACCTTCAAGACCGATGCCCTCAAGCGTGACTATAGCGGCAGGAAGAAGGTCCCTCTCCAGGACTTCTCCGAGATGTACATCAATGGCGAAGCTGATACTAACGGCGACCTGCTCGACGTCCTGGAGTACCGCCACGACTGGTCTCACTTTGCTCTCACCTGGTCCTTCATGAAATTCCTCCTCGGCACCTTCGCCCGCGACGTCCTCCTTCACACCCGTGACCAGGACATGGAGCAGATCAGGCCCAACTACGACAGCGGCAACGACCACTACGCCTACTTCCTCGGCCCTCGCATGATTTACACCAGCGGTCTCATCTCTGACCCTTCTCGTGAGGAAACTCTCGAGGAGCTTCAGGACAACAAGATGGCTGCCGTCTGTGAGAAGATCGACCTTAAGGAGGGCGAGACCATGCTCGACATTGGCTGCGGCTGGGGAACCTTGGCCAAATTTGCCTCCCTCAACTACGGCGCGAAGGTCACCGGTGTCACTATCGCCGAGAAGGGTGCTGCGTACGCCACCGACGCTCTCCGCAGCGCGGGCATCACCGAGGACCAGAGCAACATCCTCTGCATGGACTACCGCGACATCCCCGAACAAAAGTTCAACAAGATCACTCAGCTCGAGATGGGTGAGCACGTTGGCGTCAAGAAGCTCACAGGATTTTTCCGCCAGTGCTACGACATGCTCGAGGACGATGGCGCCATGTACGTCCAGCTCTCTGGTCTGAGACAAGCCTGGCAGTACGAGGACTTCATCTGGGGAATCTACCTCAACAAGTACATCTTCCGCGGCGCTGACGCCTCTACTCCTCTCTGGAACTACACCCGCTCTCTGGAGAGGGCTGGCTTCGAGATCAAGGGGTAAGTGGATAAATGACAGTAGCCTAAATAAACGGCTTGAACTGACACGTCGTAGCATTGACACCGTCGGCGTTCACTACTCCGCCACGCTCTGGAGGTGGTACCGGAACTGGTGCGGCAACGCCGACACCATCAAGGCCAAGTACGGCCAGCGCTGGTTCAGGGTAAGTCCCGCTCACACCGCTCATCAGCATTCTCTCTCTCTGACAAGGTCTCTTTTTAGATTTGGGAACTCTTCCTTGCATGGTCTGTCATCGCCTCCCGCCAGGGCAGCGCCACCTGCTTCCAGATCGTCGTCGTTAAGAACCTGAACTCCACCCACCGCATTGATGGCATTGCTTCGCAGTTCGGTATCACTGGTGCTATTGCCAAGGCTAGGGCTGCTGGAAAAGGCTTCCTTCCGAAATAAGCGAGCTTGTTGATGCGAGGGGACACGACGCGGTTCAAAGCAGTCGGCTTGACGCGTGCTCGTGCAGCCACTGACAAGCGACTTGTCGCGAATTAAGTGAGGGCGTCGGTGGCGAGTAACTAGGGTGCTGTAAATGCGAGAGCTCTGCCGTGAGTGAGTATACACTAGATAAAATAACCTTACCCTGTCCGGATGCGGAGTCCGCCCGGCGGGAATGATGCACATAGACAGTTTATGCAAATACATGACTGACTACATGCGAAGGATTGCGATTAACTGGGGTTCCTGGTTTCACATGTGTGCCACGGCGGTCCTAGCGGCTGAGCGGCGTCGACATCTTTCGGTGTCTCGAGTTAGTGAAATGACCGCCACTAATAATACAAAAAGATTTCGTCTTTCCTTCTTCCTGTAGGATCGCGGCAAGGAACATGGACAAACATGTCACACTCGAATCATGCAGCCTCGGCGAGGTCCGGACTTGGGATTACGAAGAGATCTACGCCAGCCTCGTGGATCCAGACTCTGGATTCGATGAACCACTCCTGAGCGCAGCCGGAGAGGAAGACAGTTCCAGACTGCCGCTCCTGCTCCAAATAGCTCAGCTCCTTGACTCGGAAGACAGAGAAACTGTTTTGACCGAGAATCCTCCTCCAGATTTCGGCGGAGGACTTTGCCTGCGTAACCCTTTACTCCGGGCGATCGAGACAAAGCGCAGCGAGAATGTTAGGCTTCTGCTTGAGCTTGGCGCTGATCCGGATGGTGCTCTGAGGGAGACACAACTCTTCAATGCCAGGCTGTTGAGGCGCTTTACGACCATCCCATACATGCGCGGACCCGAACTTTGGAATCCTCCCACGGCTGAAGACGTCGGTTCGGTACCCCACGAGTTCATCCCTCTGACAGAAGACGAGCTACTCAAAAGGCGTGAAGAAGGGAGAGTCTCCACTTTCTGGGCTGAACCGCGTAAGACTCGTATTGAGGTTCCGCTTGAGAATGGGCTACTGAACTCAGTTGTCCAGGCATGGGCTTCGACTGCAGCTATCTTGAATCAAGTGAGAGATTCTGGTGCCGATATTAGTCACTGGCAAGGCTCTGTGGCGCATGAGCTTCTTCCTGAAGAAGACGAGCTGTCCCCGTCTGCGCTCGCCATATCGACTCCACTGCATTCGGCTATCGCAGTAGATGATATGGAAATGCTGCAGATACTCGTTGAGCGATTCGATGTAAACTCACGAGCGATGGTGTCTGGCAGCCTAGCTTTGACTCCTGTTCAGTATGCTGTCGCCATAGGTCGCATGGAAGCTTTCCGCATTCTGAGGGCGCATCGTGACGCCGACCTCAACCTTCTGACGCCTGTATCTGGTGTGGATCTCCTGCACATTGCAGTAGCCACGTTGGGGACGGAGATCCTTGACGCGCTCGCGGACGATGTGCCGGTGTCAAAGGTTCCAGCAACAGCTCTCGGCCATTCTTTACTCCACGTCGCATGCCTCCCTTACAAGAAGCAAGAAGTCCAGGCTTCGCCGAAGATCGTGGAGTCGATCCATGATACGAGAAACATGCATTGGACACGTTTTCGGTTGCCTGTGCCAGATCATCATAGGAGTCAACAATGCCGAGATCTTGACGATGAGACAAGTAGGCAGGCGGTGATATGCAAAAATTTAGTCGAGGAGTTGAGACCAGAGGAGCTACAAAGGCCCGATTACTGCGGCAATACTCCCCTTCACTAATTGGCTAGCGGACTATTCTCGGATGAAGAGCTCATCGTATGGATGCGAAGGAAAGATGGAGGCGGAGAGGTCTGGATGACGGCTTCAAATCGATGGGGTCATACACCACGAGATCTTTGGGAAGAGAATGAGATGTGGGCTGAGAAGGTCAAAGCGCCTTGCAGTCCAGCTAGTCGGGCTCGCACTGTCAGAGGAAGGGATGTTCCCAGAGGAGGAAGTCTGAGGGCTCGGGAGCCTAGAGGGACTTGGTGAACGCTGAACTGATAATATCTGACGTGGAATTACGCACTCAATACTAATTAGTCAAAATCCTGTTCGAGGAAGGTTTCTTCCTTCCTCTTCCTATGATGTTTGTAGTTTTGGCTCCGATGCTTATCCATCTGGACCTCTACATCGCGATGGACTGTCTCAACAACCCACTCTTTCGGCCAGGGCTTTCGACCAAGCTCCTCAACAAATGCGACGCTTCGATGCCTGCCACGTTCACAGTAGCAGCCCACAGTGAGCGAAATCTCCATTGTGGGGTTGTCTGTGATAACGTGCTTAGCAGTAGTTTGCCTTCCACCAGACTTGCTTGCTGTCTGCCAGGACGACCCAGACCCTTTGGATGGTTCCACGACTCAATCAAGACCACCTGTACTATACCTCATCTAGCCTCATCAATGACAAGTGCGTGCGGGGACTCACCAGAAGCGCTTGCGATTCGCTTTTCCATTTCCGCTCTGATGTCAGCTTCTGCTGTACCCAAAAGGTTGACAAATACGTCTTGGTGCAGCAAATGCTCTCTCAGACGTTTTGATCGACCATCGCATGCATCTCGGATATGTTTTGGCGGGTTTGTAACTCGTCGAAGGTCAAGCTTTAATGCCGGAGTTGGGGAGAGTGGAGGTGAATGAGCGTGCGAAAAGAGTAGGAGATGGACGGCCATCGATGCTGACTCCGGCGGATCGTGACAGAGATTCGAGTGATCCTTGGATGAGGAGTACTGAGCGGGTCTAGGCGATTTCGATCTGTAGACCACAATAGTGACAGTACAGATGTGTGAAACAATGTCCGATGACTCAATAAGCGGGGCAAGAGTTGAGGATCATCTGTACCTGAACCTAGCCAAAACAGGCCGTTCAGGTTCCTCATCTATCCTTTTCTTCCCAGAACCATGCAAAGTATTCGATTTAGTACGTTAACAAGCCACTCCGGCTTTGATGTACTCTAGAATCGCAGCACAGTAGTTCTACTGCACACTATCTTCAGTGTCAAAGTCTCCACAAGTGACTTGCCCATGCGGAGAAGGCATTTCTCAAAGCCGGTCACTCGGGAGCTGATGATGTTCTATGTTGTTGATGCCGTAAGCCCAGGCTGGGTTGGGTATAGGGGAATGCGAGCAAGTACATAGGTAGGTGAACGAGGGCCGGGGCCGCTGCCTCCCACCTCATCCCATATTTACAACTGTAGATCGTGTAAGCATTTGCGAAGAAAGCTTGGGGTACTGTACCTCTAGCCTGACGGGCGGATTTTGCGGCTGGACGCGGCTTTCCAATGCAGTCATTGAATTAATGCGGACTCGAATCTCACAGTCTCCCTTTCCTTTTCGGGCGTGGAGATCTGCCTAGCACAACGGTGATCAGCATAGTCCGCATCCAAAAATGACATCAGCTCGAGACACAGAAAGCATCACCTCCATATTTGGAGTATGCATTGATCTCCGTGAGCTCAAGAGTTTTTGGAGTTCCACTCTTTCGGTTTCCGCTGATGACCATCTCTTTCGAACAGGGTGGCTCCAGATCACGCCACCAGCTCATGGCCAACGATCTGACATTCTGCTTCAATAATCTACGAAGCGGTGAACGGTTGTTTCCAAAACGCTTTCCGCAACCATAGGAAGGCTTCGGTTCACTTTCAGACTTCCATTCTACGCGTCCGCTTACCACTAAGCGACTCCGTACTCCAACACCTACATGCCGCAACATCCCATGATGGTTAACACAACCTCCTCAGCCGAGCACTACGGCGGCCCAGGCAGCCCAGCTCCCAACTCTCTATGGCAATGGTTCACCGAAGCGGAATCCTTTCGCGAAGCGTCCAATGCTTTCGCCCCGGCCCTATGCGCTCTCCATCAGCCCGGCGATCATCTCTCGGGTCTTTTGTCTGCGGGACATCTTGCACAACCTAAGGGAC
Source organism: Cladosporium halotolerans (assembly GCF_011745625.1). Lineage (NCBI taxonomy): Eukaryota > Fungi > Ascomycota > Dothideomycetes > Cladosporiales > Cladosporiaceae > Cladosporium > Cladosporium halotolerans. Next base: position 21,020 of record NW_027191512.1, read on the forward strand.
ACTTCAAGTGGACGTTTTCAGAGTTTCTTACCGCTACAGAGAGTCTTGCGGCTCTATGGGGTCTTGCAGGAGTTCAAAAAGGCGATTCAGTCTTCACCTTTGTCACAAACTCCGCGGAATGGGCGCTCTTCTTCTGGACGTCAATGAGGATGGGCACGATTTTTGTTCCGCTTGATCCCAACACCGTGAAACGAAAGGATGAAATAACCAATCTGATCAAGATGCTACGTCCCACGGTTGTGCTGGCCCAGGATTCGGAGACGGCTGCACTGTATGATGGGCATAGCCGAGGTGAAGACTCTGCGAGGTTCAAAGTCTTCGGTCAAGGTGGCTTTCATCGTGGATGGAAACACCTCGCGTCCCTCAAACGAGAGCCAGGGCTGCAAGCGCCTCCGGTAGCAATCGCTGACGATCCGGACACTGCCATTTGCCTTATCATGTTCACATCAGGTACTACAAACTTGCCAAAGGGCTGTCCTATCAGTGTCTCGGGTATGGCCGCTCAGATAGGCCAGTATCATCACTCTATTGAGCCGACGAGTTGGACTCCAGAAGCACGCATGCTTATTAACACAAACAACTTCCGCCCGATCTGCTACCTTGCATGCATGAATGCCTGGAAAGCGGGCGGCTCCGTCATATTTCCTTCGGTCACATTCTCCCCGACAACGAGCTTGGATGCTCTGAGAGAGGAAGGTTGTACACATACGTGGTTTGTGCCAGCTCAGCTCAACATGATCTCGTCTTTGCCTGTAAGAGAGGAGAAGAAGCCGTTCACGATAAAAGTTGTGATCACGAGCGGCGATCTTGCCGATGAAGCCCTTTTGCATAAAGCAAAAGACGTGCTTCGACCCATGAAAGTCTTGCCTAGTTGGGGCATGAGTGAGTGTGCGCCGCTCATGGGGTATCGCAGTGACGAGCCTGCACCGAGATATAGATCTGGACTTTCAGGGGTCGGCAGGGCATTGCTAGGAACCTATGTCAAAGTCGCAGAAACTGGTACAGAGACGGCTACCAGGAAGGGCGAGCACGGAGATCTACATGTGAGTTCGCAGGCGATGATCCGAAGCTACCTCCGAAATGTAAAACCCGAAGACTTTTACGACGACCCGGAAGGGAAGAGGTGGTTCAAGACGGGCGACGTAGCTATGATGGAGGATGATGGCGTTGTTTTTGTGGTTGGTAGAACGAAGGATGTCATCAAGTGCAAGGGTTTTGGGATTGTTCCTAGTATCATGGAGCGATGTCTGGATGATTCCTCCAGGGTGGAAGTGAGTCTTTAGCTCTACGACTGGTGAGTCTTATGCTGATGTGCTACTGCAGAGCAAGGTTTTCGGTATGGACCATGGAGTGTATGGAGCGATCCCTGTCGCGGTAGTGGATCAATTGCCGCCAAAGCAAGGAGTGAAGGATGCGATGAAGGCGAAACTACTTGATTATCTAGGGTCTGAGTATCTTTTAGGAGACGTCTACGAGCTGAAGGATTTGGACATGGATGAATGGCCGCGCAACTCTTCAGACAAGATTTTGAAGAGTAGCTTACACGAGAAGGTCGTCTCTATGAGCAAATAGCTAATGGGGGGAGATAGAGAAGGTATCAATACTCCTAGACAATGGTCGATGGGATTCAGATTTCCTGCATGATGGGATCTGCTTTTAACGCTCCGTTATCGACTCGGTTCTAGACCCCGGCTAAGAGAGTGTGCTGGTATCAGGCCCGTGACTTGTCTGAAGATCGCGCGAACTGAAGATGGCACGAACTCTCGCTGTCTCACCGGTTTCAGCTGATTGTAAGTCACCGATAAGATATTCAAAGTGCTGCCTGCGGCAAGCCTCATGTTCGTAAGCGAGCGATGCTTGGTAGAGTCTAGCCCCACACATCCAAAGCGTCAGAAGCCGAACTATCTCCAAACATCCTGTTGTACCACATCATCACGAAAACCTTCCATTTCCATCCCTCATAAAGCCCTGGGCGAATGTTTCAATTCAAAGAAGCGGAATCATCTTCAAATGCCGGCCTCCCTACTTTCTCTTCCTGGTGAACTCCGCGATCAAATCCTTGTCCCCCTCGTCCGGGCGAAAGGCACGATTGAGCTGCAGTATCCGCTTTGGGCGGACAAATCCGTCTTCGTTCCGCCTATCGCCCAGGTTTGCCGAACATTGCGATCGGACTTCGTACAGCTGTTCTATAGGAGTAATGTCTTCGTCTGGAAGCTAGAGGCCGAGGCGGTGAGTTGCAATCCTCTTGCGTTTAAAGAGTGATGTAGGAGAGTGGAGTGGAGCAGCGCTGTGGTATGGATCAGTCTATTCAGTGTAAAAACTCGCCTGACAACGCGTCGATGGATGTGACAGGCTGATTACCTCGACCCGGCGACTTTCCCTCTCTCCCCAAGCACCGCCTCCACCTCCGCCAGCAGTGGCAAAGACTACGGTCCTACTGGACCCCTCCTCTCCTCCCTGCCATGGCAATATCCGTACGCATTGCCCAATATCCGCCACCTACGCCTCACAATCTACCTCCCAGCGCAGTACGACTCGGTCCTCTGGACGGAAAAGTTCGCCGCGCAGCTGGAGGGACTCGTGCGTGGGACCGAGCAGGGCCGGAAATTGAGGGATTTGCGTGTGTTATTCGCAAGCTGGCATGGGTTGAGGGATCTGAATGACCCCCAAATTGAGGTCCTGCAGATCCTAAGGAAGATGCAGGTCGGCGGTCTTGTGCAAGTTCGGACGAGGAGTCTGGACGAACGCGGGAAGAAAGTTGTGAGAGAGCTAGAGCTCGAGCGAGGGATGAGAGCTGGCGAAGCTGTGGAGGAGATGACTGAGCAATCGCAAGGGGAAGGGGCTGGTGGAAAGCACCTTGATTGGGAGTGGGAGGGCGGGAGGGATTTGTAGGCACTATCTTGCAGTCGTGGGTTCGGAGGTGTCTCTATGGTATGAGACCGTCCGGCCAACACAGCCCGACTTTTTGCCTTACAGTTCAGCGACTCCCCTTAGCCTGCCTGTACTTCGTCTTCAGCCAATTTTTCCAAAACTTCTTGTTCAGCTTTCCCCTCCACAATTTCTCCACGAACAAGAAGGCAAAGAAAACGGCAAGCCATGCCCAATGTGCATCGCATCCGCAGCCTACCCACCGTCCCTTGTTCGGGAATCGCCACCAAGCACAGTCATCACTATCTCATCGGCCCAAACTCTGCTGACCCACACCCTGCTGTCCTTCGTCCCCCATAGCCAGATCTGGATACCTTACTACCCTTTCCTTGGCCAGCGCAGCATCCCTGACAAAGCAGTTACTCGCCCAGAAACTGCCCTCGAAGCTCATGTCGTACCAGTAATTCACCGCGCAAGCGAAGCCTTCTTTGCCACTCGTCTGCATGACCTTATGGTACCACATTGCCGGCAAGTAAAGCATATCTCCCTCCTCGAGCGTCACATCCAGCTTTCTCGAGAGATACGAGTACTCCGAAGCGCGCGCCTCTGGCACCTCAGGGTCCCAAATCGGCACTGGTACCTTCTCAGCGCCATCGCTCGCCTCAATCTTCAATTGCCCACCCTCCGCTGGCGCATACCGCGTCTGCAACAAAGGCTTTTCATTCACACATGGAGTCTCGATCGGCGGGAGGAGGACGAAGTGCTTCCGCCCAATAACCTGGACGTAGACGTTTTCATAGTTGTCCCGATGTAGCGCAGTGACAGAACGGGCATTCCCGAGCCAGAAGTTGATGGCGTCTGCGGACTGTTGCAGTGCTATACGCGCCCAGGAAACATCGGAGGGGACGTCCGCGAAGAGTGAGGCGTACTCGGCGCGGAGATTGTCGTTTTCTAGAGGGCATTATCAGAGAGTGCCGGAGCGAGCAAAACTAGGTTGGACACGTACGGGTCTGAGCGTATTTTACATTGCGCACTTCCGGAGGCGTGGGAGAGGGCAGAGAGTTGTCCGCCTGCACATAGCGTATGAAATCAACAAAGTTCTCCTTCGTCTGGTGCGGCTCGACCATCAGCAGCTCGCCGTCGGCGCGCTCGACCACACCGTCTGCATTACTGTCATGCCCTCATCAGCTTCAAAGCCAACAAGCCAACATCTCACGACAAGCTGACTGACCTACCCATACGGCGTTACAGCCACCTGCACATCCTCGTCCCTCATGATATCAGCGAGGTAAGAGGCGTCCCAGGATTCGCAGGCTTTCCAGCCTTTGGCGCCGCCGCGGACGACGAAAGGCCGATTCCTGGCAACATATCGCATGAATTCGAGCGCAGAAGGTTCCTCATGTAGCTCGTCGATAAGGGTGGCATTAAGTTCGTGATAGGTCGTGATCAGCGTTTCGATGGGATCTTGGGCTGTCATGTTGCTTTTGTGAAAGAGCCAATAATGATGAAAGCGGCGAGGAAATACTGAGAGTCTTGCGTCGGGAAGGAATATAAGTTCTTATTACGAGCTGGTGTGAATGTGGCGGCAGTCAAACATAAAACAGGCCGGGTGGTGACAGAGAAGCGCTCGGGGTCGGAGGTGCAGAGCGAAGTCGAATTCTTCAGGCTTGAATGAGCGACACCTGCTGTCTAGACTACCATCCTCGAGGTCTCTTCAACACACTGGACCAGATATAGCTCAGGCCATCTAATCGATGCAGGAGACTCTTCTCTCTTTCTGTACAGCGTACCTAGGTAGGAAAAGAAGCAAGTGCTCCCTCGAAAGCGATCGGCAAAAGTAAGTGCGATGCGCAGTTCGACGTCAAGGCGTGGCGAGGCGCCAGGACACGCTTGACGAGCCGTCTTGGTATTCTACCAGGTACTACGGTCTGCGGCGTGGAGTTTTTTAGACCTGTCTCATCCAGAATGCGTTTCCTTACAGTTCATGGGACCAAATATATCTACCTCACAGATCGATAAGCACAATAGCGATATACCCATCTCACTGGCTCTTCCTGTGATCCGCAGCTTCCCAGGCTCGCCACCGTCGGTGCCAGCATGAGCATCTGGCTCTTACACTTGATATTCGCCTGCATACTCTGCTACTACAAAAAGGTCAGCGCCGATGCAATCCGAGGCGTGAACTTAGGCGGATGGCTCCTGACCGAAGAATGGTATGTGGTGTGGCAAAAGCAGCCGATATCCACTCCACGATCGCCTGCTGACCGACACCCAGGATAACGCCCTCGCTTTTCCGCTCCACTGGAACCGGGGATGAGTGGCACCTCTGCAACGTACTGGGCAAAGAAGGGTGCCGAAAGAGACTAGAGAAACACTGGCGTTCTTTCTTTACTCGTGATGACTTCGAAGACATGGCCGAGGCGGGCCTCAATGCTGTCCGCATACCCATCGGATACTGGGCCGTCGACGTCCGCGATGATGAACCATATGTGTCTGGCCAGTACCCTTACATGATCCAGGCTGTGCAATGGGCTCGTGAGGTGGGCTTCCGGGTGATGATAGACTTGCACGGCGCGCCTGGAAGTCAGAATGGGCAGGACAACAGCGGGCTGATAGGGCCGGTGCTCTTCCCGAGCAACACCTCGAATGCGGACAGAAGCTTGAACGTGCTGCGGAACATATCAGCGGAGTTCTCTCGAGACGTCTACGGTGGCGCCGTCACAACCATCGAGCTTCTCAACGAGCCCCGCCTGGACGACGACAACTTCCCCATGCCCCAGCTGAAAACCTTCTACGCCGAAGCCGCAGAAACAGTCCGGGACGCCAGTAGCGACTTGATCAACGTCGTCATCCACGGTACGTAAACACCTCAGCCATCCACCCAAAACACCCCTAACTCCTCCCGCCAGACGCCTTCTGGGGCCCAACCTACTGGTCCAGCACCTCCAACTCCACCACACTGCCCGACACCCTCGACACGCACCAATACTACGCCTTCCCACCACTCGCCAACCTATCACGCTCCGAAATCCTCTCCCGAATCTGCGACACTTCTCAAACCCTCAAAAACAGCAGCCTCTCCCTGCCCGTGCTGGTAGGCGAATTCAGCCTAGAAACAAACTCCTCTCCGCAAGCCTCGTCGCCGCACGCCGGGCCATCGCAGGAGCAAAGGACGTGGTATCGGCTGCTATTCGAAGCGCAAGCCGCGGCGTACTCCCCTCAATCTAATGGCGAGGGGCAGCCGATTCTGGGATGGTATTTCTGGACGTGGAAGACGGAGTGGGAGATCGATACGTGGAGTTATCGGCGGGGCCGGAGGGATGGTTGGATTCCGGAGGACGTGGGGAATGCGTCGGCGTATGCGTTCCCGGTGCTGGAGAATGGGTGTGTGGATGCTCAGTTTGAGTGGACGGCGCCGGAGGAGGTTGGAGGGGCGGACAGGGTAGGTGGAGTGGGTTGGATGGGTTGGTGGGTGGTAGTAGGGACTGTGCTGGTGTTAAGTACTTTCTGAGCACGAATGTTACGGTGGCAATATGCTGAAAGTGTTCAGAGCCATATTTATAAGTTGTATAGACATATGTGGTGACGCCTTGCAAAGATAGAAAGAGAAAAAGTAATGAAGCTAATGTCGTCGAAACGATCTATCACACGCTCCCATGCACCTGCGTCCCAATGCCAATGCGAAAAAAATGCAGATCATTATTCGTTGTTCGCCAGCATCCATCAACAGCATCGCTATGCATATTTAGAGATCGTCACCGGCTCCCAGCAAAGCTATTATACCATCAGGTCAAAGCACCGTATGCCCTCTCCTCTCCTCTCGCTCCACGCTCTCCACTCAGCAAGCCCCTCCTCTCTGCTACCTCCCCGAAACTCGGCACCCACCCTCTCATCCACCCACTAACCCTCCTCCACCTGCCCCTTCTCTGCCCGTCTTCAACAACGACCACCTTCTCCTCCGCCTCGCCATACATCAAAAACTGCACCCCAACACTGGCATCCATGACCAAGACGCCCGCAGCGCCGAGGAAAAACGGCATGGCAGCCGCCCTCCACACCCCCGGATCCGAGCCACCAGCGCCAGCCCAGCCATGCAGTCCCCAGGGACCGGCGGAGGACCAAGCCAGCGGGTTGGTGGCGAGCGCGAGAGAATAGAAGAGGTTTCCGCTGAAAGCCGCAGCGAAGAGAGAGGGTGATAGACCAGCAGTCGATTGCAAGGTGTAGTTCTTGTAGAGTTGGGGGAGGCGAGAGCCGAGGTAGAGGACGGTTGAGAGCCAGGAGAGGATCGTGCCGGCCGTCTCGAGGTTTGTGGGTCGCTGGGTGATGGAGGCTGCGACAAAATCGTTTGAGGGGTGGTGGATGGGCGATGCTTGGGTCATGGCGATGAGGCAGGCGAGCGCAAGCATTGTTCGCGGGGAGGGCGAAGGGAATGGTGAGGATGGACCGGAGCGACGGATTGTGTTGCTACGGGGGGTGTTCGATGGGCTTGGGGTGCCTTTCTCGTCCTGTGTGGGGTCTTTGCGGAAGGTCGGTGTCCGGAAGATCGGCCTGGGTTGTCCAGCCTTTCGCATGCTGCCGCTGTCGCTTGCGTCGTTGCTGGAACGAGGGCTGACGCCTTCGATGATCACTCCGTCGAGGCTGCCTTCGCTGTCGGTGCCGTCACCGCCTCTGCCTCGTCGGCGTAGCCGGAACAGATGGCTCCCGTGCTGCAGTCGCTCGTACCATATCCACTGCATGACAAGGCAGAGGTCGACAAAGACATAGTATCCGCCGATGATCACCTGCCAGTGCGCCTGATGCGTGAACAGCGCCCCCAACAGGTTTCCCAAATCACCCAAGCACCATTCCACCAGGAAGAATATCGACAAGCCGGAAGTGCTCTTTATGTTGTAGTTCTTGTAAATTTGCGGAAGCTGCGCGAACAGCCATGAGCAAATGCTCAGTGCACCCAGAAGGTTCGATGTGAAGGCCAGAGGCGTGGGGATGCACACGTGGAATGTGCTGCTGAAGCGGAGGAGGAAGTCATTCGTTGGCGTGCAGTGGTCGGGCAGAGCAGGTGAGAAGGCAGACGCGGCGATCCATGACATAGCGCCGCCGGTGGGCTGTACAAAAGGCGTGTCGGCGCCGGGCTTGTGCTCTTCGAAGAATGTTTGGGATGCAGCGGCGTGAAGTGTGGTGCAAGTGGCCGCAAAGACACGAAAGGTAGGCGGCCGTGTATGTAGCACCCGTTCGGCAAACCAACTCGAACCTTCCGGGCCAGAAAGCGTGGCTATTCCTTGAATTGCTCAGGTGATGTGTGCTGGTCGGAGTCGTATAGGTCTTGTGAGTGCCGAGAGATGCGTGCTACTGCTGAGTGACGTAGGAGGGAGTGGACTTAGGTACTATTAGGCGGCGATAGGAAGGGTACTCGAAGGGAAATGCACAGCCAGAGGAAGTGTAGAGGCAGGCAGACGCAAGAACAGAAGATATTGAAGAAGTAGAAGAGACGGGAGGTAAGAGGGCAATGTGTCACGGAACGCACCTACCGGCGTCGACGGTCGAGTGTAGCAGACGGGTTGACGGGTTGAGACGGCGGAGGAGCGGACAGTCACCGGCATCACCTGACGATAACGGGGCTGATGGAGGCTGAGGCGCCGTGCGTAGGTGAGTCCCGCGTGGAGAGAGACATCGGATCAGCGCAGTCAGGTGGTGCGGTGGGCCAGACACGATAGGCGTGCGCCAGTCACGGCGGCGGTGTTGCATTGCGCCGGCGCAGATAGGCGGCTTGGGAGCGGGAGGCAGTCAGGCGTGTGGTGTCGCGGTGGGTGAGAGTCCCCGGCGAGAGATAAGAAGCCGCCGAGTCAGCCGCCGGCCGGCGTGGGGCAAAGCTGGAGCCGTGGTGGGGCAGATAAGGTAAGTGACACAGCGCGGCACGTGATACGGTCGGAGGCACGGCCTCTGAGATGTCTGCGATGCTTTCCAAACAAAGTATTGCTAATAAGATGTCGCCCATGGAAGAGCAAGAGCAACAGACGCGCTTGAAGTGTCGTATATTCCTTACAGATTAATGTCGGTTCAGTACCGCGCCTCATCCTCGATCTCTCATCGTCTAATCTTCAGCCCATCATGCTCAGTATCCACACTCCCACCATGCGTGCTCGCCCAGTCGTCCGGCAGCGTGTAGTCCTTCGGCAGCACATACTGGCCCAGACATGAGCCTTCAGTGCAGCCTTTCAGCCCGCACCGCCCGTACAACCGGCAATAGCAATCCGCAGCCGACGGGCACGCCAATTCGTTAAGGCGGTCCAGCTCGACCTTCTCGTGCACGCCCGCCGCAGGCCGCGGTGCGAATTGTCGCGGCGGCAGGAATAGGATGTGCCACACGTACGAGAGAATCCGTCCAGAGATCCTGTCGTCGCGCGGCGCACTGTTCGGCCCGTCGTCTAGCAGCCATTGCCGCACCGCAGCGTACTCGGCCTGCGAGTGCTTCCAGATGTTGGAGCGGGCGACTGCAAATTGAGCGCAGCACTGCGACTTGATCTTATCGGCGCGGCCAGGCTGGACATCGCTCGCAGGCGAGTTGCTAGAGCTGTCGCCGAAGAGATTTGCGAGCGCGCGAGGGATGGCGGCATCAGAGACAACACGCGCGTTGAATGGCTCAAGCTTGGCCGTCAGACTCGTCTCGATGCTGCCTTGCGGCTGAGAGTCTGCGGGACATGTGCTGGCGCTCCAGTCGCAGCGGAGGTTGTGGTAGCCAGCGGGCGCGAGCGCGGAGGTGGTGTTGAGAGCGGCGAGTAGGTTTGCGTTGTCATACTCGGGGGAGTCGTTATGCCAGGCCCACCTAGAGCCGTGTACAAAGACTGCGCCTTGGGCAGGGATGCTGACGTAGTTGTCGATGAGGAAGGTCAAGTATGCCATCGCCTCGTGGCCGCGGTTGGCGGGAACACGGAGCTGGGTCGGGTCGCCATTGATAGAGCCGTCGACGTCGTAGATGCAGATGTGATATTTGTCCGCGAGATTGCTAACCCACTTAGAGTCTCCGTCCGAGGCCACTCGCGAGACTACCAAAGCTGGTTTATCTGCATCTGCGAGGCCGGGGCACGTTCCATGTGCTTTGGGAAGGGTCGATGCAGTCGTTTTGTATTTGACGGTCGACCATGCGAAAGTCTTGCGGCTCGTACCATGCACGCTGAATCCGATGATGAGAAGTAATGCGCCTCCGAACAGAATGAGGTTGGTGAGGGCACGGCGTGTCGTGCGCCTCATTGTCTTGCGGCCAACCACTCAAGAGTCAACGGCACCGAGAATCTACTGTATAACGTATAGATGAAAGAGAAGTAGAAATAATCAGGAGATGTTTCCTAATTGACGAAGACAAGCCTCGCTCGAAGCGCCACATGTGAAATCAAGCACCATTTAACTCAGCAGGTCATCGCCTCCTCAGCCCTCCCAAAGTTTGACTTGTCGATCGCTTGAATCGCGGGCCGCTGGCGCTAACGATCAGCAACCCACCACATCCTTCCAAATGCCGATGGAGTCGTGGGACGAGGACCGCGCTCTGATGGCGTGGCGAAGGGAGGGTGAATGATACAAATAGTGTATCGTCCATGCCCTATCACTATCCTTCAGCGAGCATGGCTTCTCAGTAGATGAGCTAACGTGTTGTGCCGCCCAAGGTCGACTTTATCGAGTCTGACGCTGGCGGTTCGGATGTGAAGTGATGCTGAGCGGGTGAGAGGAGGCCATCTTCATGGATCGGGAGTCGCATGTAAAGGCCGGTCATGCTGTGAGTTAAGGTGTCATAGTAACCTTTCACAAGCTTTGGTACACGAACAGGGATGGTTCGGCTTGGCCTCGTAACACAAGGACCGAACCAAGCTATTGGGAAGGGCATGTACTATGTATACATGCTTTAATTATACTGCCATCTGGGTATCATGCAAAGCGCACGAGGTGAAGGGTGTAGTGCCGTCCTGCTTATGCGGCAACATCTCCTGTCGTGTCGTCCTGGTCCTGAGTATCGTCCATCGTATCCTCATCATCATCAACGCCTTCACCCTCGTCGTCCCCAGCATCTTCATACCAAGCCTTGTCGACCCAGCCGACAATGCGATCTCTAGCCAGAGGTAACATGTTGTAGTATCCAGGGTTCCTGCCCGGCGCAAACATGCTCGTGTGCGCCTTCAACTCATCCTTCGCGACGTCGTTGCGGCATCTCACCCAATCGCCCTTCTTTTTGCTCGTGTCCTTTGCGAACTCCTGCACCTTCTCGCCCTCCTTCATCTCCTGCCGCATGTCTTCCTCCGAGAGCGTCTTCCGCCGTTTGTTAGACGCCGATTCCGCTCCGCTCGAAGCCGCAGGAGCAGACCTCTTCGTACCCGTGGGGCTGCCGTTGACAGATCCGTCCGTGTTCTTGGGAATCACGCAGAACGTCCGATCTTGCCCCAGCACCGCGCCGGCGTACTGCGTGTTCTTCGAAACTTTCTCGCCGAGCACAGCGTAGAAATCTGCAAATCCCACGCCGTGCGACTCCGTCAGCTGCACTACACTTTCGACTCTCTTCTGCAACTCGGCGCCGCGAGCCAGACAGCCCACGAATTCCAAGTGGCTCCCAGCCCACGCCAGCCCTTGGTTGATCTGGTTCCAGTTCAAATACGCCGCTCCAGCAGCGCCTGCGACTGCGGCCGCCGCGCCACCGACCATAGCGTATTTCCCCCACTTCCCCCATCCGCCGCTCGATGCTTCACCTGCCGGCAGACCTCGACTAGACGCGTTCGCGATCGGTTGCGCGCTCTGTGTAGGCGAGTTCCAGCCAAAGAGCTGGCTCGCGCCGTTGAAAGCCTTGTACGCCGCTGAAGCATTGTTGATGTGCTCCTCGGCGCCGTGCGCGAGCACGCCGGGACTTATGCCTAGGAAGGGCGTGTCGAAGGTGAGGACCGCTTGGATGTATGGGAAGAACATGGCGGAGCTGTGACCCTCGGGCGGCGCAGACGCCGCCCTCTCTTTCTCGTCATTGTCCGCGCGCTGTGGCCTCGCTCGTTCGCTGTCCGCCGGCCGTGGCGTCTGCGGTCTGCTCGCGGCGCTCGTCGAGTTGTTGCCCGCTTCCGGGCGCACTGGCTCGTCTCGCGCGATGCTCAATAATGTTTCGGCAGCCACGATCCCGCCCATAGAATGACCGACGAGCACGACTCGCACGCTGGGGTCGACGGTCGGGCTGGGCGTGCGGTTTGCGACTTCCAGATCGATGACCTTGTTCTGTAGCCATTCCTTGAATCGCGCAACGCAGTCTCGAAGATCGCCACGGGTCTCATAGCGCGGATACTGCACGCTGAGGACTTCGAGATTGGGAAGGGCGGTAGAGACCAGCGCGCGCAGGTCCTTGGGGAAATTGTCAAAGGTATTGTCGCTGCCTTTGAAGCCGTGGATGAAGACGAGCAGCAGCGTCTTCCGCATTTTGATCGTGTTACCGCATGGGAGGGTAGGTGCAGTGAGGAGCGGCGGAACTCTGGGTTGAGTGGTTGCGTTGAGAAGTTGGCATTGTCGCAAGTTGCCCTGATGCCAATGCCCGCACGGCGTGGAAGCTGAGAGGCAGCGCCAGAAACGCCCCGCTGAGCGAAGGTTGGTGACGGCTGCGCTTGAGCCTTCGCCACACCACGTCAACAGTTGCCGCCTGCGAGGTTTGGGTTCTTTTTATTCGGTCTTCGATACTATTAATATTGGTGTTAGAGATTTCTCAACCCAATCAAAACATAATTGGACTAATCTCTGGGATTCAATAGAGGAATTGCCAACGTGAGATCGGCCTTCGAAACATCTCCAGATGGAAGTGGAACTGTATGTCTACGACCTGAGCCAAGGGCTGGCGCGGTCCATGAGCAAGCAGTTCCTAGGCATTCAGATCGACGCAGTATACCACACATCTCTGGTCTTCAAAAATGTCGAATACTTTTTCGGTGCTGGTGTGCAAACATGTTACCCAGGCGCCTCGCATCATGGCCGTCCGATGGAAGTCATACCGATGGGCAAGACCGATATCGACCTAGACACCATTCTGGACTACCTTGAGAGCCTGAAACAAGTGTACACCCCCGAAAGTTACGATCTATTCGCTCACAACTGTAACAATTTCACTCACGACTTCGCCATGTTCCTGATTGGCAAAGGGATCCCAAGTCATATCACGAGCCTGCCTCAACGGGTTCTCGACACTCCCTTTGGCCAAATGCTGAGACCTCAAATCGACGCAAGCATGCGTTCCGTCACGCAAGCTCCTGTACCGAATGGTGCTACGCCAAAGCAAGACACGCAGACAGTCCAACAACCATCATTCCATGGTGGGAAGTACGGCCGGGTACTCAATCTTACTGCGACAGATGCATTAGAGTCAGCTCTTTCAGGGGCACAGAACACATGCGCAACCATCTTCTACACATCGTCAACCTGTGCACCATGCAAGCTGGCTTATCCCACGTTCGACTTGCTAGCAGAAGAGCACCATGACGCTCTTTTTGTGAAAGTGGACATCAACGAAGCGAGGGAGATAGCAATGAAGTATGGCATTCGCGCAACACCTACTTTCATGACCTTCTCCAAAGGCAAGAAGCTGGATGAATGGTCCGGTGCAGACATATCTTTATTGAAGGCCAACGTCGCTCAGCTCTTACAACACACCTTCCCGCCTCATCCACACACCCTCCTCAAACTGCCAACGTTGCAATTTGGCTCGATGAAACCCATCGTATATGCCAGAGTCCCTCCCATAGACAAGCTCACGGCAAAACTCGGTGCAGGTGCGCAGGAACCCGAGTTCGTCGCCCTGACCACCTTCGTCAAGAACCGCCAACTCGACCCCCGCGAAGCCAAACTCCCCGATATCCACGCAATCGGCGAGATGCTGCAAACAACCATCGAAAACCTCCCCATAGAGTCCCGCTTTGCCGCCGTCGACCTTCTGCGCTGCGCAATGGTCGACCCGCGCGTGTCTGGCTTCTTCGCCAGCGAGAAAGCCGTCGACGAGCTCGCGACAGTGCCAGCTCTGATCACGCATGTGATCGAGCTCGGAGAAACCTGCCCGCACAATCTGCGTCTAGTGACGATTCACCTTGCGTGCAACATCTTCACGTCGCCGTTGTTCGTGCGTGAGCTCCTCAAGCTCGGCCAACGCACAACGCCATTGCTCGTTCAGCTCATCACAAGCTCACTCCTCGACGCCGCACATCCAACGACGCGAGTCGCGGCGGCCTCGCTAGCTTTCAATTTGGCGGTTGCGAACTACCGCGCGCGGCGAGAAGAGCATCATGACGGGCTGGGTGAGGACCAGCAGGTGGAGTTGGCGGCGTCGATGCTAGAAGCGCTCCGTGTGGAAGCTGACGGAGGAAGCAGCGAAGCGGTCAAAGCGTTGTTGTTAGCGCTGGGCTATTTGCTGTTTTGCGCGAAGGAGGGTGGGGAGTTGATGCAATTGGCGAGTGTGCTGGACGCTAAGAGTGTGCTTGAGGCGTGTCTAGAGCACCCCAAGCTGGCGGGCGAAGTGAGTGCTTTGCTGCGATAACAGCTGAGCAGATCCAATTAGTAGGTTGTTGTATGGAGGTCTAGACCTCATTTGCGGCTGGCATATGAGGCGGAACGCTCAAGCTCTCAGATAGCACCTCCAACCTCAGTACCTGGGTTCATGAATCCTTTGTCCCACTCGACATTATCCAGCCACTGCAGGAACTCTGCGTCGTTCGCAGTCGGCATTAGAAACCCCACATCCTCAAATGCCCTATCAGTCTCACTCGCACCACCAACACCAAATGCAGGCGGAGGAGCACTCGGGCTCAATATCTTATCAAGCGCACCCCTCAACGCCCGAGAACCCTGGCTGCAAATATGATGGTTTGCGCCGCCAGTCTTCACATCCGCGAGCAGCGAGACAAAGACGCTGATATCCTGGATCGTCTCGGATCTCGGCAAAACATCCTGGCCGATCAGCCTCGACTGGTCCTGCTTCAGCAGCTCGACAGCCAGCACGCCGGCGGTAGACACACCAGCGATAGCCATCAGGCACGCGACGTCCTCCTGGAAATCTCGGAAGAAGTCGCGGCGTGACTGTGTAAGGAGTACGAGCTTGAGCATGCGTCGTGAGATGGGGATGAGCGTCTCGGTGTCAGTCTTCATCCTGTTGACCTGGGCTCTGCGGAGTAGGAACTCGGTTTGCATGATGCCCATGTGAATGAAGATGGCGTTGAGAGCATTGTTGGAGACGCCTCGCCCGTCCTGCCTGCCGCTATTGGCGACATATGCGTTGAGGCTCTCTTCTGGCGACAGCTGGACGAAAGAGGGCAATGAAGCATCGAGCTCTCCCATCTTCCGCCAGATATCCGCAATTCGAGCCGCGACGTCTTCGTCACTCGAGCCCAGCGATACTTCGAGAATCTCCTCGCGAATACGGCTGTACAAGAACCAGACCCTGTTCCACGTGATTCTGTGCGGGTTTCCAGAGGTGTTCCATCCGTTGGGGTCGAGATTTGCGATTGCCTGCTGCAGCTCAGGGCCCTGGAGCATGAGCTGAGCTCCAGACAAGTCAAGTGGCATCTCCAGCTTACAGTAGCGGTAAGATAGCCGCGGTGGTCTGCCGACGAACAGCGAAATCGACTTGTCATGAGTGTAAACCTGCGAGAAAAGCTTCTTGCGCTGTTGCGAGAGGAAGAAGGGCGTGTCCGGACTTTCTCGGTTGCCTTGATGCAATCCCATCGCCACCATGGCGTCGCAGAGCTCACCATTCCGCTGCCATGCAGTATAGTCTGGATGGAGCATCAATTAGCGGCATCACCCAGCAATGCTGAAAGAACGTGACTTACGTGAATCGCCCTTCAAGAGCTCAATGAGCATCAAGCCTTCATACATAAAGCAGATGTAATGGTCATTCAGCGACTCGCACTCGTAGCAGAAACACAGCACGAGCTCGCTAGCCTTTCGCATGCGTTCAGCAAACGTCACACGATCAACGACCGTTTCCCGGATATCGTCGAAAATTGAGTCCCAATCGCTAAGATTGACAGCCACCAGCCCGACAAGCGAAAGTATGATTCCAATGATCTCCCACCTCAAATTCCTTCCTGTGCCTGTCCGCGCCCACTCCAGTGGCGTCATGTTGCCATGCATCTCCACCGGTCGGCGTGTGTTGCGCCAGACCATCTCAGACAGGGCGTGTAATTGCTCAGGTTGGGGGTTTGTCCAGACATCCTCGAACTCGGTCCACATGACGTCGAACCAGGTCTGGAAGATGGGCTGCAAGACGATGGAGCTCTCGCTGTAGTCGAGCCATCGCTGCGTGAATCGGCGGTACCGCGGCATGTCCTGGAATAAGGCCAAGACGTCTGCGCCGCGCTTGATAAGATCTGGGTGAGTTGGCGGGAGATTGGTAGGTTGCTCGGTGTCGTCCGGCTCGAGGATGCTAAGGCTTCCTGCGTATCTCGAGTCAGCGCAATGTCTTCCCAGACTTTTGCAAGAACACAGCAGCCAATCTTGAACCATTGAAGATCAACATACCCGAGTTCTCCGTAAACACAGCGGAGTACGCCGTGGGGCCAAGGAAGCCCGTCCGGTTGTCTCTCATACCAATGGAGTTCGTTGGTGATCTGTAAGACGACGCAGCAGACATCTGCCTTCTCTGCTCCGCAGCTACAGGTTTCGGCAGAATTGGTGACGGTAAGAAAGGGTCTATTGCCGCTGTGCTGGTGCGACTGGACTGCCCGTTGACGGCGCTGTCGTTTATCTCTGGAGTGGTAGAAGAGCTTGCAGGAAGCCCTCGGTGTTGAACACGCGTCGGATACGGCGATGTTCGTTGGGTTTCCCGGGGTGCAGAGACAATGCGATCCTGATTGCCGATAGGAGAAGCTCTGGGCCTTGTCAATGGAGCCGGGTGATACACACATTGGCTTATAGACCAGTCAGCAAAAGTTCCCCGAACAGTGAAACGCGTGAGAAAGGCTGCTGGAAGCACGCCTTCGACTTTCTGACGCGTTGGAGTCATACAGCCGTTGCAAGAGTTTGAGTTACCTTTCTTTGTTACGTCTTGCGCATCTGCCACAGACAGGGCTGCTGTGATCACAGCGAAGCTTTCCTTTGCGACACTAGGAAGCATTAGGAGACTTCAAGACGTGCCAATGGGTGTGACAACCAACTTACTGGCTCGCAACTATACAACTTGCCATTGCGTCTGTAAGCCACAACACCGGCATCGCTTGCACTTCGAATCGACTCAATCATGGCGCCTGATGCTCTGTCCAATCAGACTTCTTCAATGTGAGGGCTAGGCTCGGGATTACACCCGGAGACCTATTGCGTCGTGAGTCACTGCAGGAGCAGGGACGGCTTGATGATTGTCAATCAATATATCCTATCAAATACGTCAGACACGGACAGAACCAGGCAGCAGGCAGAACTAGAGTGTTTCCGCCGGATTTTGCCGGTACGCAAATAAGCAAAAGAAAGCGTCCCAAGAGGTTGAGGGCTGTTGACATGAGCACGTGAGCTCTCGAGGTTACCATGCTTACCTTTCAACAAGGCTCTACTTCACAGGCTTCCGAACGTCTACCTCGAGGGCGAAGAGCCACGCTCTCAGCTGGGTATCGGCGTTCAGCTTGACGTCGCTGGAGTCTCGGTTTCCATTTCCGAAAGCTGAAGACGTGAGAAGGTGGGTGGGTGTGAGGGACAAGAATAAGAGATTCGTCTCGCCACAAATCAGTTTATGCAACAGGATGCAAAGTCGACACTACTGTTCAGAGACCGCGAGATGCGGTGTCGTGCCAGTAGTGGCAGCTGAGAGCACGCCCAGGAGCGGAGTTCGCGAAGTCGTTTGATGAGATGCGGGGATACCAACTGCTGACAAAGTCGTCAGAGTTTGTGGCATTTTCCCAACACGATTAGTGCTCAAATTGCTCTTTCAATGAAATTGTAGAGACAATGATAGACCTATCAATACTATATAGACATTCGCTTCTATGGAGGCCCTGTGAAAGCCATCAGAAGCTTCCTAAGATGAGTTGGCTGGAAACTGCTTTGGCACATTTGTCACAAACTTCGGTCGATCGGGCCCACGGAGTTCGATCTCGGCGTTCGGTGTTCGAATGATGGGAGTCAGAGAAGCACTGTCGTTTTCATGCCTAGCAGCCTCAATGAAGTTATGATGGCATTGGACCCGTGCGATCAATGCAAGCAAGCAAAATTAGTACGAATCCCATCAATATCTGATTCACGGTTCCGCCCAAGCAAGTGGACTAAACGTGCTCCCGTCGTCAGATTCCCTGAGATGCGGAGTCCGGCATGGCCCCCGTCGCCCACAAGCATCGATTAATCAGCCCGATAATTGAAAGCTCAGAGCTCAAATGAGCCAAGCAACGGCTAAATGAGCAAGGCATCCAGCGCCGCATGTGTAGACATCTCATCCATCAAAGGGCGCGGATTACATGTGGGTCTAGGGCAACCCTAAACGACTTAGTACAGTCCGGAGGATAAGTAAGAATTATACTTGCCAATAGTTGCGCGCGCCCTACATGTACGTTCGTAAGCGGGCGAATGACTGACTCCAATGGCGTTCCTCGAGTCACTCGAGACGGCAGACCGGCATGACTGATCTCTGTCAGCAATCCGTGCTTGGAGGTATATAATAGCATTGAAGCACCTCAGCCGTGATTTTGGTCTACGCCGCATCGCTGAAAGAGCATTAATCAAACGAATTCATAACGCGATGGACCCATACGAGCCCCTTCCGACTTACGCAGAGGCCGTAAAGGAGCAACAGACAGCGGATCACATCATACGGAATGAAGCAAGATATCTCACCTTCGACGACACTTCGACGTTCTCAAAGCTAAGATCGGCAATCAATGAGAACTCTCGCGCAAAAGACGGGAAGGTCTATGTAGAGAGTAGGATGAAGCGCAAAATGGGCGGATTGGTCAGAAGAGTATTGACGGGTCGGTCTAAGGCATTTGCATCGACGTTCAAAATGTGCATTATTGACATGCTTTGCAGAAAGGATTCCGAGACGTTACGAAACGGCGGAGGCAAGGGAGAAATCCGACCCTTAAAGAATTCGCAGGTTGTCGCTGCTCGCCCTGGCGCGGTCATGATCTCGCCGTGGTCGTCTCTCCACCATCCACGAACTACCGTCACGCATCGCCTTGAACCGGCCAATGCTTTTCTCCGCCTGATAACTCGGGACCAGAGAGCAGCAGGCTCCCACAAATCTCGGCACTGGACCGAGTGCGTCGCATCGTATGCCGACTGAGCACGAATCGAGAGACGAAGAAAATTCAGGGCAACAGCACCAAGAAGCAAGCTTGTTTAAAAGATGCAGATGGGTTGGTTTGCGTTATGTGTACCTGCAAGCGCCAGCGTGGCCAGCGTGGAGTCTGTACCGTGCGAGTGCACCCGATGCACGAAGCCGCATTGCCGGATCCTGCTGTCTGACGAGGTTCAATCACACCCATACCGAAGTAGATACGCCGGTGCACATTGCACGGCGAGGTGGCTGCAGTGGATTCGGCCTTCGACACTCGACTGGTATTCCGATGCAGCACGACGCGGGATAACTCTAAGTCCGCCAGAAATTGCAGATGATTTGTGGGAATAGCTCTGCTTGCGAGCGAAGTAGCATTTGGTGGTCATGTCAGCAATGTACGATAACAAAGTCAACATCTGTGCTCACGCGAAGGAGTATGTATCAAAGTTGTGATCGTGTCAGCTCGGTACGTCATTCGGGCGCAGCGGAGCGAAGCTGTTTTCGTGATCCTCTCAGCAAAAGCCATGTCGTTCCTTGCTGCTCTGTTTCCGAAACACACGCACCTGTGCGCGATTCACGAACTGGCCAGTGTCTTCCTGACGATGTACGAGAAAGCAGGCTCATCACTCGAACAGTCTATGCCTCTCACCACGGGCATCAGCGAGCTGCCTCGGATGCCTGAAGCCAACGACACACCCGTGCAAGTCCGAGAATTCCTTGCACACTTGCTGTCGGCGAAAAGGCTGTTTCCGAATGAGTCCATACAACGCATCGTTGAGAAATGGACGCTGGGAAGCGGCCAAGAGCTCCACAGCTACACACCGTACATGTTCTTCGACGTTTTTGGTCGCGAGGAGGGATGGATTATCTACAAAGAGGTCAAGGTTTACATCTACCGTGAGGAGCGAAAGCGAGAAGTATTCTCGATGTGTATGTGACCATCCACACGATACCACGTGACTGTAAAGCTCTAGCTAACAAGCCAAGCTACGATTGTTATCGGACTTCTTTCTTTCGAAATCACTATGATCGGATTATTCTGCTGGAGTTTCAGCCAGCTGCTTGTTGTCCAAGCGCAAGTTACCGCCGTGCTGGCTTTGTTGGGCGCGTTCGCGTGTGTTGTGGCCGTTGCTGGTCTGCTTGGAACCGAGAGGCCCGAAGCAAGGGCTGAGAATGAGCTGATAGAGGGCACGAAGCATGGAGCGCTACCGCTATAGCGCAAAAAGTAGAAACTCAGGGAAGCAATGCGAAACAAATATTCTCAAGAAGCTGAGTGTATACGGTACCTTATGGTGAGGATGCTTTGGGTTGGTCAAACAGCAAACGCGCCAGGCACTGCAAGGGTCACGTCCCGCGTCTTTCGGCATGAGGCGCGCTCCCGGAAGCTTGTTTCTTGGCCAGGGTCCTCTTGCTGCCACTTCACATGATAGCTCCGTGCATCTGCCACCCTCTCTCCATAGTTATCATCTCACCAGCTCATCTCGGGCCACACGCCAGCACATACAGGCAACACTCATTCCGCGCATCAAATCGTGGCCATACATTCCGAATATGGCCTCGCGCGCACAGGCTTTCCGTGACTGGGCCACGGCCGAACAGCTCACCATCACCGGACCCATTGATCAGCTCAAGGACAAACGTATTGTAGTCGACGCTGAAGATTTCCTTGAGAATATCCTCACTTCTCAAGCGACGCGTGAGCCCTTGCTTCCAGCTCTTGGCGGTCTCCCGTTTGCTCTCAGAAAACACCTGGACACATATCTGGCGAAGTTCCAGGAGGTCAATATTACTCTGACCTTCGTTTTCAACGGATTGGATCTCGCTTGTAGAGATCGGCAAACAATTTCGCGCGAGAGTAAACAGGCCGCAAGAAGCCTAGATGAGGCATGGAGCCTTTACAGCCAAAGCCGTGCCGATGAGGCTGTGGCGGAATTTGGCAAGTCATGTGAGTAAGCCCCAATGGAATTACCCCTGCAGCTGGATCTGATGCTTGCCAGGCACCTACCGTACCTACCCTATCCTTCGTTGGCTGCAATCTTACCTTCAACGCGAAGGAGTCAGGATTCAGACTGCGCCTTACTCCGCGGCTGCGCAGGTTGTATCACTGGACCGAGAGAACTTCGGCGACGCCATTGCTGGGTCATCATCATGCCTGCTGTTTGGTGCCTCGAGAGTCATCACTGCCTTCGATTTCGAGAGCCAATCTTTCTCGTGGGTAGAACGATCCAAATGTCTGGCTAAGCTGGCAATGAACGAGGACCAGTTCATTGACTTTTGTCTGCTTTCTGGCCTGACTATTCTTGCGCTTCCCACAGAGCTTGAAAACGTTCCCAATCCTATCCAGGGAGCACGGGAATTGGCTGGCCGCGCTGGTAGCATGGGATTTGCAGCGTACGCCACATTGAACAAGGAGTTCATGGAGCTGTTCAAGAAGGCGAGGACTGCCGTGAAACACAGTGTCATCATCACCGGCAGTGGCGAAGTCACTCTTACCAAGAATGACACAGCTGCTGGCGACATGCATGATGTGATAGGCCAGCGACTTCCTGACGAGATCTATTATTACCTTTCCAGAGGCGTAGTGGGCTCAAGAGTACTTAACTGGAGAACCCGTGGTGAGCTTTTCGAAATTGCGCCCCTCGACGGCGGCTCTTCATCAGCGTATCAGCAGCTGGTTACGCAAAAGCTGGCCCCTCTGCGTACCCGGACCATGGCTCTAATCAACCCCATGCTTCACCGCTACTATCAAAAGAAGGATGTCGACTTGATCGCCTGGCACAATGAGAGCAGCAAGCAGGCTCTGGGAGTGCCCGACGCCTCCTCTCCACTTCAGTCTGCAAACCGCTGGCGGGTCAGGAATGCAACCCTTACAAAGGCGTCCGATGCCAAATTTGACATCAAAGAGGAGCCCTTGCTTTTTGCAGTCGCGCTGCTCTCGGACGAGAACACGGCCCAAGAGACAGTGACTGAGAAGATTGGTGACACTGCCACACAAGAACTCCGCAGCCCGGACGAACTCATCTCAAACACTGTCTTGCGCTTCCTGGAAGACCGTGGGTACATTAACAACAACCACACACTGTCTGCTTGGGGTAAGGCACTCAAGTCGGCTTTCGACCAAGCTGAGCAAAACGGGTACCTTGCTGCTGCTGGGCGCAAGGAGGCAGAGGAGGCGATCTTCATGGCGTTTGAGCTGCACAAGCTTGACGTGCTGAACACAAGCCAGATGTTCCCCTCGGACAAATATCTTGGGGCTCCCATGCGAGGCTCCGAGACTGACCGCGCCTACACTTTACTGCTGAGCAGAATCGCATGCTTGGGCTCATTCCACCACAAGGAGATCGGTTTCACTGGGCCTCTGTCACGGCATCTCCTGGGCTATCAGCAGATGACATCCGCCGTGCGTGCAAGCCTCCGCGACCTCCTGGAAGTCCACGCACTCAGCATGCTTGGGTCAGGCGCTGTGTCTCGCGAACTCAGCCCGAGCGACTACTCGACCCTCGGATGCAACCTGCCCTTTGTTCAAGACTGCGACCTCGGTCTCAGTCTTGTGGTGAAGAGCTTCCTAGACGAGCTTTCAAACGATAGCAGCAAGCGATCAGACATCACACGCTGGTTCAACCACGCGTACGACGTTCCCGGCGATTTAGAGAAGGCGTGGAAGATGTGGGACGCGGTAAGCAATACTCTTCCTCACATTGTGCTGTGACGTACTAACGTTTGAGCAGATCAATGCTGGCATCCAGGCGGCCGACAGCGCCATTGTCAACAACGATACCAAGACGACCTTTAAGAACGCAGACGAATGGCTCGCGCAAAAACTGCAGCAAGCCAACCCCGCGAACACGAACGGCTCTGCTTGATCTGGCCTGAGAGGGGATATTCTTGAGACAACCGTAAAGCCGATCTGATTTCTCCCGATAATAATGGCGCGTGAGAAGTCACAAAATCACAGATGCGAGCTTTTCAAAATGGGAGCGTTTGAGGGAGCAGCAAACCGGCAAGGCGTTGATGGAGGAAACAAATGGCAAGATCCAGTGATTGGTGAAAATGAATTTGCAAACTCCAGTTGCCTTCTTCCCTGTCTTTATATATCTAGCCAGCAGTAAATTAAAACAAGCCTGTTGAACACCTCGCAAAAGCGCGGCACCTGTTTCCATAAATCCACGTGGGCCGACTGCGGCGCAGGGTTGAAACCCGCCGCCTGACCCAATAACAAAGCAACAGCCACCGCGCAGAGCTCACTTCTTCTTCTGCTCCAATCCGTAACCTCCCCTGCCCTCAAGATCCGGGTACGTCTTGCCCTCGGCGGGCAAACCCTTTCTCGGTCCTCTCTCGATCAAATCCTCCCTCAACCAATGCAGCACAAGCTGGCCAAGACGGCTGTTGCCTTCCGCACCGCCGTCAGTCTTGGGCACCTCAAAGGTGTCCATCGGACCCCACTTCTTGACCTTGCCCTGCGACATGTGGACCAGGTGTGTAGGCCACTGCGCCAGGTTGTCTAGAATGTGCGTCGCGTACACGATCGTGCACTCGCGGTTCTCGGTCTCCTGCTTCAGGAAGGTCAAGAAGTTGTGGCGCGACAGAAGATCCAGGTCCACGGTGATCTCATCCAGCAGAAGGACGGTCCACGGCCTCAGGAGACCCATGCAGAGCTGCACGCGGCGGCGCTCGCCGTCAGAGACCGCGTGAAGGTGCCAGGAGAGGTCGACGTCGAGGATGCGGACGAGCTCGTCGCGGCGCTCGGGGTAGGAGTCGCCGCCGACGGATTTGAGGAGCTCCGGCACGGCGATGTCGGAGCGCACGATGGGGTTCAAAACCCATTCCAGACCGAGGTAGGTGACGCCCTCGAGGCCGGTGGTGAAGGGGTCACGGCCGCCGACGTCCACGGCACCTGGGGGCGCCATGCGTTTGCCGCTCAGAAGGCGGAGGAGGGTTGTCTTGCCCGCGCCGTTCGCTCTGGGGATTTAGCATGGGTGTATGTTGAAGGATTACTGGGAGGCTTACCACCGATGAGCAGGTTGCGCGAACCAGCTGGAAGGTCGAGAGAGACATTCTGGAGGCCGCTGGTGCCGTCAGGGAAGGAGAAGGTGAGATCCTTCGTTGCGATTGAGGGCGAGGGCATTGTGGGCAGCGGGTTTCGAGAAATTGGTATGGCTGAGGGGAGAGTCGATTCGCCAGCGAAGGTGGTTTCGTTTTTTATGCTTCTTGTTTTGCTGCTTTCTCTCAATTTAATTATCTGCGTATCGCAAAATATTGGCGCCGATGACTGTACAGAATGTCGGCATCATGGCCGGCTAGAATCAGACCTTCCCAAAAAGGCATTGTGGACCGTGCAGAATTTACCATCGTACGTTAGAGCTGTCGAGACAATCGTGCGTTTGCGCCGGCTACGCTCAACCTACGGCGGGTTCCGATGCTAAGATCTCTCATACGCCATACTCGACCCAAGATAATGGGGCCACAGTCGAAGAGGCTGCCGCTGGTTGCTGTCGTCGGCGCGACCGGCACTGGCAAGTCAGATGTAAGCATCCAAGCCCATTCTCCACAAGCGTCTCGACTGACCACCGCAGCCAGCTAGCCGTGTCGCTGGCCCAGCGCTTTAACGGCGAAGTAATCAATGGCGATGCCATGCAATTATACGAGGGTCTGCCCATAATCACCAACAAAATATCCGTGGAAGAGAGAAAGGGCATTCCGCACCATCTGCTCGGCAGCATTGGCATCGACGAACCGACGTGGGTGGTTGGCACGTTTGTCAAGCACGCTCTGGCCACAGTTGAGGAGATTCGGAGCCGAGGGAAAGTTCCCATACTGGTGGGTGGTACACACTATTACACCCAGAGCCTGTTGTTTCGAGATCGCTTGACCGAGGCGGAAGAGCAGACGGGTGGGGAGGAACGGAAGGAAGCGGACAATAAAGATGGAGCGCAAGGGCCTGGAGAGGATTTGGAGGACAAGTTCCCGATTCTGAAAGAGTCAACGGACAAGCTGCATGAGAGACTGCGAGATGTCGACCCCATCATGGCCGACCGTTGGCATCCCAACGATCGAAGGAAGATCCAAAGGAGCTTGGTCATATATCTGCAGACTGGTCGCAAGGCTTCAGACATCTACGCTGAGCAGCGTCTGGCCAATGCAAAGCAGAATGGTGATTCTACAGACGGAGTGGAAGAATCCGGCCTCCGCTTCCCTACCTTGTTGTTCTGGATCCACGCCGAGACCGAGACTCTGCGAACACGATTGGACAGTCGCGTCGACAAGATGCTGTCGCAAGGTTTGCTCGATGAGGTCAACCAGCTGTTCGATCACACCGAAGCCAAAAGCATCGAAGGCAAGCCTGTCGACGAAACCCGCGGGATCTGGGTTAGCATCGGCTACAAAGAGTTCAAAACGTACATAACCGCGCAGCGATCCGGCACAACAAGCGACTCTGAGCTAGAGAAGCTTAAAGGCGACGCCGTCGAAAGAACGAAGGCCTCCACCCGCCAATACGCCAAACGCCAAATCCGATGGATACGAATCAAACTGCTGCACGCGCTTGCCGCCGCAAACGCAGACCGGTCGATGTACCTTCTCGACGGATCGAACGTCTCTCAGTTCTCGGGAAGCGTCGTCGATTCGGCGATTGAACTCACCGCTGCTTTCCTCTCTGAGTCTTCCATGCCGGACCCGAAGACTCTCTCAGATGTGGCCGCGAGGCTGCTCACTCCCGAACAGAGTCATGACCTAGCGGCCACGCCCCAGAAGTGGATCAAGCGGATTTGTGAATTGTGCGGCGTCACATGTATGACGGAGAAGCAGTGGGAGGCGCATACGCGGAGTCGATCGCATCGGAGGGTCGTTAGCAACAAGCGCAAGCGAGAGGACAGCGAGAGAGATCGAAAGGAGGAGACGCCAGCCCAGGAACTTGTAAATGTCCTTGAGCAGCAGGTCCGCGGAGGCACCTTGGATGCTGAACGCGACAACGAAGATAAAGAGCCACAGCGGTGAAAGGGCACGACAAACTAAGCCTTGGGAGTTTTCTCGGTTTCTGCGACTCCTGGACATCACACGGCACACGAACCCAAGTTAGCTGCCACCCGGATTGGCGTTCCTATTGCCCCTGAAGCCATATTCCCGGCATCGACACCTTTGATGTACCGATCGATCGAGCTGCCAACGGCAGTCGTGAGATCGCCAAGTCATGCCTCAGTTATAGCTTATGATCTTCAGGATCTACTTTGTAGCTGTAAGAGAGGCAGGAGGGCGCAAGTTATGCCGGTCTCTTGCTCGGGCGGCAATGCTGCAAGAACCGCCTCCCACAGCTTATCATAACCACCCGACCATAAACCATGGTCAACACTAAGAATCATGATCCATCAGAAAAGAGCTTATATAACCACGTTTTAAGTCCAACAGACATCAATCGTATCAAACACCCAAGGCAGACACGCCCTCGATTCGTCAGAGAAATCCAACACCCATTCGCCCAGTCAACTTAAAGCTCACACTCCCTGCGCAACAGCAACCTTCGAAGAATACTGCTGCAGCTCGCTCGCGCTCCCCTGCATGCTGAAGAAGCCCCTCCTGACCCTGTGCATGATGATGCCTCCATAGATCACCTGTCCGATCGCGCACAACCTATTCATTTCGTCAGCAAAAGAAGAACTCGCCAATTGAACACACAGGGTGCCAACATACGCAATGATCAAGCTCAGCACGATGTCCAGCGCGCTCGAGCTTCCCACTCCCGCGCTTGCGACGCAGTTGAGTAAGAACCAGATGATCCAGATCAGCGTCTTGATGCAAGCGGAGATGAGTTGGAAGATGGGGCCGAGGCGGCGGGCAGCGAGGAGGCCGACTTCGACGAGCGTGAGGACGATGCAGAAGCCCGAGAGGGCGAGGACGACACCGCCGGCAGCGCTGTGAGGGGGAGTGTCAGTGGATTAGGATCTTGGGAGATTGGTGGATCGTGTGAGGCGACGTACGCGTAGGCGTCGGAATAGTCGTAGTAGTAGCTGCTATCGCTGGTGGCGGAGGCGTAAGAGAGGACGATGCAGGCGAGGACGAAGAAGACGGCGAGGACGATAAGCTGGATCGTCCAGAGGGGGATAAGGACGCGCTTGAGCCACATCTTGGGGTTGGCCATTGTTGCTTCGGCTTTGGGAGTACGAGGGTGGTTGTTGCTGTACTGTCGCGATGCGCTGTATGGTATGTCTTTGATTGATCAATCAACGGAAGAAGTATCTGTCTTCTTGGAATTGACCAGAGCGTGTGTGACAATCAAAGATAGAGAGTAGAGTAGTATGATGAGAGAAGAACCACAACAATAGCAGACATAAGACCAACACCCTCGCCAATGCTCCCACCCCAAGCCTTAAGTACCTGATCGCAGACCAGCACCAACCCACCACCGCCCCCGTAACACAACCGCGTTCCGCCCTCCAACCAGTCACCGCGGCTGCACACACTCGCACACTCGCACACAGCCCAGCGGCGCAGAGCAGCGCAGCGCATCCTCCCGACCAATACCCGGAGGGCGCCAAGGCCCGTAGACGAGGCGGTTACGGGAAGGATTCAGCCCGCTTTGGGGGCTCTGATGAGACGATCCCTGCTCTCAGCCTCAGCCTCAGCCTGGTGGCCGGGGGAGCGACAGAACACCTGCACGCGGGCTCTGCCCACGCTGCCCGGGCTGCGGTAAGACACGTGCGGATGCAGTGTAGGTGGGCCGCGGGCGCGGCTGTTTGGGTGGTGCAGGTGGTGCAGGTGGCTTGCTTGGGAGATGGGGAGCTGAGGGTCAGGCTGCTGCGCTGTCGCGATGGTCTATATTGCGCGATGGAGGATTGCACCTAGAGACTGCGCCGGATAGAGTTTCGTCTGCGGTGTAGAAGGAGCTGCGCTACATGTTCTTTCGACGTCACTTGTTGCGATCGGCGCCCTTCTCTGGGTCTTGCCGTGGCGCAGGGTGCTAGGCTGAGAACAAGGCATGGCAGATCATGGCATTGTCCGCGGTGCATCAGGCTCATGAGACTCAACATCCGTGACGGGCTGAGGTCCGCAAGGCTCAAGATGCAGCCTCGTCACACCAAATTTCAGGCTGCATGATCATTGGATATATATTTAGTTATCACAGACTGACACCGGATATCCTCGCCCGGTGGAGAGATCTCGACCACGAGATGTCCAGGATCACATCGGACGAGATGCGCCTCTGTGACCCCAATTGGGAAGCCTGGCTACTTTTTCAAAGCACGCATGGCGCGACGCTCACGCCTTTCTATCGCCGTCAAGCTCATTCGTGACCGCCACGAACGCCTCCCACTGTTTCAGCGCAGCACCGCTCTGAATGCACCATCTAGCCCTCCTCAGACCCTCTTTCCATCTCAGGCCGCCCGGTCCGCGCTCCTGCACGACCTTGCCATCGTCTCCCTCGCCCATGTTGCTCACCTCCGCCTCGCAAATGCCACTGACAGTAATAAGAGCCGCAGTGTTAAGCAGCACGAATTGCAACACCGGGTCGTCGGCCGGGCGCTCGTTGCGCAGAATCTGCATCAAAATCTGCGCGTTCTCGTTCGGACCCTTGCCGCCGTGCACAGTCGTAAGCGGGTGACACTGCAAGCCGAAGTCCTCAGGCGAGAGCATGAATTTCGAGATCTCAAGCTTCGAAGGGCTGTTGACGTCGTCGTCACTGTCGTCTGAAGACGCGTCCTTATCGGCCTCGGACCTCTCGGGCTTGCCGCGGATGTACCAGCAGTGCGTGGGGCCGGCGCAAGAGATCTCGTCGAGGTTCTCGTCGCCGCAGGTGACGAGGGCTTTCTTCGCGCCGCTGAGACGAAGGGCTTCGGCGAAGTTGACACCGATGTCTTTGCGCGCCACACCCAAGATGCGGGCCTCGATGAGGCCGGTGTCGTGGACGGGGTTTGCGAGGGGTCCGAGGAGATTGAAGATCGTGCGGACTGGGACTTCCTTGCGGACGGCGGCGGCGTACTTCATACCAGGGTGCCATTCGCGGGCGTAGAGGAAAGCGTAGTTGCTGCGGGAATAGATTGACGGTAGGTTTTCTGCTGTCGTTGCGCTGATTACAGGCGGGTTGGGAGAGCGTTGAAGAAGATCTGCGGAACCGGAGAGGGATGTTGAAGAGTTGTTGCCGTGCTTCGCCATCATGAGGAGGGAGCTGGCTACGATTGAGGATGTTGTAGAAATGTTGAAGGTGTTGTGGCCATCACCGCCTGTACCGACGATATCAACCTGTTCATTTTGTGAGCCAAAGTGCAAGCACTCCTAGCAACGTTAGATCTTACCAGTCCACCGTGGTAGTTGCCTTCGGGCTTCGCTTTGGAAGATACAGCGTTGTGGAGAGCGCTGCGATCGACCTGTGCAGCCGCTGACCGCATGTATGCGGCCGTAGTGGCAAGCACCTCGGGATTGTGGTCCATTCCAGTCGTGTGAAGAGCCCATAGCAGCAGCGAAAATTGGATTGGCGATATCCGGTTCTCGAAGATCAGAGTGACGGCTGCGGCGATGTCTTTGGGCGTTGCCTTCATCGCACCACTTAGAGTGGCGAGCTGCTTGAGGAGAGGCGTCACGGATACGAAGTCCTGACGCTCTGCAGTCGCAGCCATGTTGCTGGTCTTTCTCTGGGCCTGCAATGTCCAATTGAGGAAAGGTGTTATATTATGAGGAAACACGCAGCGTGTGAATCTAGCTGCAGAGATAAGTACCAATGATCCAATCTTGAATGTAACTCGCTGTGTTCATTGTCCAGAAAGAGACATTTTCGAGTGGTGGAAAAGAATACCTAAATATTGATATGCTATTCCAGCCGTTGACTGCAGCCATTGAATCATGTGCGGGATCGTCAGCGGGGTGTGAGTCGAGCGGGCGGCGGCATCGGGGCGCGGGCAGACACAAGCCACAGCGGAAGTGCCACACTTGCTCCGTCCAGCTTTCTGCGACTTCACCACCCACAGCCAGAGCCAGCGCAGCGAACAGCGATTGGCAAGGGAGGCATTGGCTTGCTGCTCTCGACATCACTGCGCGTTCTCTCGCGGACTCTACACCACCTTCAATCTCATCCCGCGCGCACGCCATTCACGATGCCTCCTCGGTTACGCCTCCAATCGAAGCAGCTACGCCTCGCTGCCACCACCACCCGCGCACCACAATATGTCTGCTGGCAATGCCGACACGCATCTACCGCCGCCGCGAGCACAACCACGCCTGCGCCGCCCATAGACCATATGACACACGCGCCGCGACCCATCTCACACTACCCTCCGACCCAGCCGCCCTCCTACAAGCCTCCTGAGTTCCGCAAATCGCAGCTGCACCGCCAGTACCAGTCTGTTCTGCGCTCGTCGCCCCTCATGCTGCTCTTCCAACACAACAACATCAAGGCCACGGAATGGACGGGTATTCGACGAGAACTGGCCAATGCGCTGAAGAAGGCGGATGAGGAGCTGGCGCGCAGCGGAGACGAGACTATGGTTGGCAGCAGCTCAAAGCTGCAGATTGTGCAGACGGGCATTTTCGCATCCGCGCTGAAGGTCGTAGAGTTCTGGGAGCCCAAATACCTGGATCAGCCTCCCGTCAATGAGCCTACAGACCCCAAAGTGTCATCCAGCACGCCCATCCACGACACACAACCTACCAACAGGGACCCCAGCCTGACACACGGTCTTTCGAAGAACGCATACCTCGCAGCAAGGAACGCGAAGCTGCAGCACGGTCTGGAACCCCTTCTTTCCGGCCCCATGGCCATCCTGACGCTGCCCACCGTCAGCCCCGCCCACGTCAAAGCCGCGCTCTCCATCCTCTCGCCCTCCAAGGAAATTCCCGCACCGAAGAGAAGAACAACGCCCAGCTACCACGACCCGACCGTGCAAACCGGCCTGAAGAAGCTGATGTTCCTTGGCGCACGCGTCGAAGGCAAGGTCTTCGACATGGACGGCGCCAAGTGGGTCGGCAGTATCGAGGGCGGCCTCACGGGCCTGCGCGCACAGCTCGTCGGCATGTTGCAGGGCATCGGCTCTGGTCTCACAAACACCCTGGAGTCGGCTGGAAAGTCTCTCTACCTTACCGTTGAGGGTAGGAGGGGGATGCTCGAGGATGAGCAGAAGGAGGGTAAGAGCGAGGGCCAGTGAGTGGAGTCTTGAATGGGACTGTAAGATATTACCCAATTGTCATCAATATATTCCGAGTGCGACCGCATCTATGCGCACGTCAATGCAATTGCTACTTTTTGATCAAATCAGTCCGATTGCGTGAAAAGCGAGACGTGAGAACTTTTCCCTGTGCTCTCCGCGAGTCGAAGCTACTGACAACAACTTTGCTCGCCACTTAGGTCGGGTGTCAGAGAGATTTTGGGGCTCGATGGATCATGCAGGAATTTGCTACGCCTTTCGTGTTGGAGTATTTCGGTTTTTGAGTGTCGAACAGAAACGTTTGAAGCAACTGATACTCGCCAGAAAACCCGAGACTATTCTTCGATGCTATACATCTTGCCTACATAACCGCGCCAGACGATGCCGAAGAACCTCCATCGTATCACTACATCTCAATATTCCATCCAAGATGACCGGCGAAAAACGAAGGGATAGCGTTCTCGAGCCTGACAGCAGCATTGTTGATACATATGGTCATCCAACCGAACCTGACTCGGCAATCAAGGATGCTGAAGCAACAGTCCCTTCTACACCTCACGACAGCGACAATGAGGATAAGGAGCCCGCAGTGAGCATGACCTATGTCACAGTCCTAGCAACACCCACCAGCAGTCTCACCCCTTCGATCCCCAGCTCTCCCCTCCTTCCCTCCAACCCTCCACAACCCACCCTAACCCTCCTCTGCAACTCCTCTCCCGCCCCACTAACCCTCCCCTCCGCTCTCCTCGCGCAAAACTCCCGACTCTTCCGCACCCTCAGCCAAGACGCATCCCAGCCCCTCATCGCCACGCCCAACAACCCTCTACACCTAAACATCGACCACGAAGCCTTCACCGTCTTCGCGCGCTGGCTGCGCGGCGGTAAGATCCACGTGCCCTTCGGCGACGAGAACGGCTTCGCGACAGACCTCTACCTGCTCATGCGCGCGCACGCCGCCGGCGAAGCGCTGGGAGCGGACGTGTTTGCGGACATGTGTCTGGACGAGATAATTGGTGAATTAGTTGAGGGCGAGGAGAGCGAGGACGGAGACGAGAGCGACGACGACAGCTGGACGAAATTAGACGCGCGCTCGAAATCTTGCGACCTGGAGATCTTGCTGCAAGCCGCCGCCGCGATCTGGCCGGCGGGCTCGCTGGGCCGCGAGCTGCTGGTGGACTGGTACGTGTACTCGCCTGCGTGCGCGGTGCACAACCTGACGACCGAGGCGGTAGTGGAGTTGGGGGATTTGGATCTTGCGGCGAGGTGTATGTTGCGGGGGAAAGAGGCGCAGAAGGATGGGGCGGGGAGGGCGCCGTATTTGGTGGATCCGTGTCGGTATCATCAGCATCGGGCGTTGGGGCTGCCGTGCTATAAGAGGAGTAGGGGGAGTGTATATAGTGGGCTGGAGTATGCCGTTCGGTGTGGGATGGTGGGTTGGACTGAGGAGGATGCGGAGAGCGATGGGTCCGAAAGGGATGGGGTCACGTTGTGCGAGTATGAAGAGTGTGTGAAAGAGAGCTTGGAGCTGTTTGGCGGGGACGAGGTTTTTGATGTGGATCGATAAATGGCATGACAGGGCTTCTCTTGGGTAGTGGCTGGCGGACTTTGATCGGGCGTTTTTGCCTTGGAAGCTTGGTGAACTATGCCTTACCTGTATGAAGACATTCGGCTGTATCACTACTCAAGCATGATATACCATTTACCCTAGCACGGCGCGATCGTCATGCCTTGATCTTGGTGTGCCACTGGTTTTTCCTGCTTCTCTACGGGTCTGCATACTTGGTGAACATTCGCAATCATTGCTTGAGATCTTGGTGTCAGGGTCTGGAAACCCATCAAGTGATGTGATACTAGACCGGAGTGAGACAGGTCTAACTTCTGATGTGACGATGGGAAGTGCTCCGCCAGAATCCACACATCAAGAATCGGCATGTTGATATCTCTCTGATTTTCTCGAATGTGCCCTTGCTGTGTGTAACCTTCTCGAGTGGCTGATTGGCTCTCCAGACTGTTCACCGGAGTGAGGCTGTGGGCCAAGGAGACTTGCAGTTGAGACGTCACCAGCTGAATCCTCCATCCTGCGTGGCCCAGCTACAGAACCCTATTTCCTCATCACGCATTCTCTAATAGTCCTGCAGAGCATTCCACGGCTTGAACGCTTTCAGATCAAGGTCTTGGTATCATGGCGATATCTTCTATTTCACATAGTGACCGGCTATGAATGACCACGCGCTTCGTTGAGGACAGTGTTTCTTGGGCGGCAATCCTTCAGCCAAGATACCGCACCGCCGACGTCTCGCTCGCCAAGGATGAATTGCAGCCTAGTGCAACTATTGTGCATAGACCTGATGGGCTATGCAGCTCAGCCGCAATCATGGTCGCGGCTATAGAAGGACGGCAAGAGTGCGGCGCCATTGTAAGTCGCAAGAGCGCTTCCTCCGTCCTGCTTTTCGTACTTTCATTTTGCTTGCGTTCATCCG
The DNA here is from genome assembly GCF_011745625.1 of Cladosporium halotolerans. Taxonomy (NCBI): domain Eukaryota; kingdom Fungi; phylum Ascomycota; class Dothideomycetes; order Cladosporiales; family Cladosporiaceae; genus Cladosporium; species Cladosporium halotolerans. The sequence goes on from NW_027191512.1 coordinate 54,739, forward strand.
TTCGAACCCCAGAAATTGGGATCGTTCGTCATGGCTTCACCCGAGATCGACTACAGCGCAATCGATGCGTTCGAGCCAGTCGAGCTTCTGCAGCTACCGGAGACACATAGGTAAGTCAGTCCGTCCCATGCTTCACACCCAAATCGCTCTCTTGCCGTGCTCAATCTCATTCTCAAGCTACCGGTCACGTCAGTCGAGCCTTGAAGTAGATAGAGACAATCATGGCTTACTCAAGAGCACACCGACGGTTCACTCCGCACTCTCGACAACGGAAACAGACAAAGGTTTTGTCACGACCATCAAGAACATACGACAGCGTCTACGTGGATGGCGCTCTGGTGTCTTACTCTCCAGCGCCATGGCAAACTTTGTATTGGTGGTGAACTGCGTCGCAGCGATTACCATCCATTCTAAATACGGCACCAAAGATGGCGTGAGCACGGCATTTGAAGGCGACCGTCATGTCGCAAACCAATGGTTCCTTGGCCTTCACGTTGTGATCAACGCTCTTAGTTCGTTCCTGCTCAGCGCCTCCAATTATACGATGCAGGTAATCAATGCGCCGGGTGCTCAGAGTGTGACAAGGCGCATGCTCGTGGCCATTGGCTGGACATAGGTATAACTAGCTTGCGAAATATCTCCAGGGTTACATGGCCACGGCGGGTGCTCTGGCTGCTCTTGGATTCAGCCAGACTTCTGCACAACCAAGCACTGCTTGATGCTTGATCAAGCGCTTGATCAAGCAGTCAATCAATCAAAAGTTGCGCAGCCAATCAAGCAATCAAGCG
>NW_027191990.1:0-681 GCF_011745625.1 Cladosporium halotolerans
GCAGGGACGCTCGTTCTTCCGCGGTGAATAGTTCGACCACTGACGGCATTTTCGCGGCGGTGTGCATGGTGGAAAGGGGTGAACGATTGCGACGAGCAAACTGTCTGAAGGGGCCCTTTAATAGCCTTCCGCCACATGCTCGCCCTAGCTCGGCGCGTCAAGGGCCCGCCGCCTGCTTTGTTGTCACGCGGGCGCGTACTGGTTGAGAATGAGTTTGGCGCTACTTGCTTGTTGGGACATATGCGTCGTCTGATCCGTTAGACAAGCGAGGCGGAGCTTGTGTAGCGTGACAGATGCCATGTGGTGGTGGAAAGCGCGGCGGCTCGGTACAGACGCGCTGCCCACACCATCGAACCAGGCTCGATTTTCTGTGCAGGGCCGCTGAGGAGACATCGTGGCTCGTTCTCGAGTGTGTCTATCCGAATACTTGGGTCTACAGTACGACTCAGATCATACAGTGCAACGAAAACTTTTGTCTAGCGGCTAAATTTTCATCTCAAGAGCGGAGCTCAGGGCTCCCCGACGACTGTTTTTCCGGAATCAAGCGCCCGGTCGACGGTGTGAGCGATACGTATGGTTCCCCGCCTTGACCCTCATGCGCCGGCACAGCCATGTATCTGCTTTGCGGCGGTGCGGGAGTCGTGCTGCCGTCCTGTCGTTCACGCATAGCCGGTTGTCCCA
>NW_027191991.1:0-679 GCF_011745625.1 Cladosporium halotolerans
GGACATAGCATCTGCAGTGCCAGAACAGTCGATTCATCAAGTTGCTGTGGGAGAACGTCTTGTCCGAGGATGTGGCTCCAAACTCGTGTAATTGCTCTTAGGTACGAGTATACTTCCTTTGTTCATGTCACTAAATTGTCGGGCGTCAAGGTCAAGGGAATCTTACATCACGACACCGCATCGTAAGGATGGGCTCCCAATTCCCGGCCACGCACTGAAGCCCCCTGTATTGCAGAACTTGCTGCACAGCACTGCGCAACCTCCCACAATCATCTTGTCTGAGCCGGCGATATGTCCTTTGATGGGTCACGCTCATGTTTTCATTGCTCATCCAGACCTCCTCCAGCACCTCCTGATCATTCTCTTGTAGGAACAAATCCAGATCTTTTCCGTTGAGCCTAATACTTTTCAGCCGATTATGCTGCTTGACGCTTGCGAGAGCTTTAGAAGAGATGTCTGTGATCTGTCAGTAATCACGTCTGGTTTCCATGAATCTTGTGGAACCGACTGCGATCGTAAACTTTCACCAACCACCAACGATTATCCGCAGGAAGATGTCGTCGAGCTGCTTCAAGTCGATGCTCGCCGTAGAGTATAGCCAACTTCTCAGTAACCGGGAGGGACAGGGGTTGGCTGCCTTCTTCGACATCGGAAAGCGAGAAGGATTGTATGCCTGCTT
>NW_027191992.1:0-674 GCF_011745625.1 Cladosporium halotolerans
GAGGCTAGCCACCCGTTGTAGAGCGCCCTTGGCGCTCGCCATCCTGTTCTCGAAGTGGACTTTGAATGACAGCTTCGAATCGAGCCAGAAGCCTAGCCACTTGGTCGCTCCTTGCTTAATCGTAAAGCTTAGCTCTTCGATGCGGACGGATGCGTCCTTTGCTGCTTGCGATACCTTGCGGCTCCTGCTGAACAAGATGGCCTCGGTATTGCTGACTTCGAACTCGACTTTGTTTTCGGTTCCCCATTGAATGGCGTCTCTGGCGATTCTTTCGAGATGTCTGGTGCCTTGATTCAAGTCTTCGCAGTCTATCACTAGACCTATGTCGTCTACGAACGACATGGGTTGTAGACTCGGGTGCCTGTCTTCCAGCCATCCGAACATGGCACTGATCGATAAGACGAAGAGTACCGGCGAGACCGGTGACCCTTGGGGTAAGCCAGCCTGGATCCGGCGGTTCCCACCTGTGCGACCGTCAATCACCAGCATCGCTTGCCGGTCCGTCGAAAATGAATCCACCCAGCGCACGATATTACCGGCAACGTCGACTTCGATCATCCGCTTGAGCAGCTGTTTTTTGTTGACTCTGTCGAAGGCACCCTTGACATCAAGGAGTAATGCAAGGGCGATGCGCTTCTTGCTCCAGGCTCCTTCGACTTTTGCAACCAACTGAG
>NW_027191993.1:0-672 GCF_011745625.1 Cladosporium halotolerans
GAATCTGTACGGCCCAAACTGTCGACATCATCTGTCCGGACGGTGACCTTTTGCTTCGAGTGTCTGGAAAAGGCCGTGAAGGGCTGCTACTTGTTTCTTCCTGTACCCTCGTTGAAGCATCCGAGAGCTTCTCCAAGCTGCTACAAACAAGAAGGCGTGGTCGGGCTCCGATCGAGTTCTCTTTTACCAACGAGCTGAGCGTTCCAGACAACCGCGAGGCGTTGTTGGCAATCTGCAACATTTTACATGGACACCACGAAAGGGTGCCTCATGATTTGACCCTCAACGTACTGAAAGAGATCGCTCAGTCCTGCAACAGGCATCAGTTGACAGGAGTTCTCTCCGCGTGGATTGAGAAGTGGCTGGATCGTGCGCTTTGCAATGCACGAGGAGATGAATCGTACGCCGTAGCTGCCATTGCCCTCGATCTTGGTGTCTCGTCGGCTCCCGGTCGACATGCCTGTTGGCCTCCTGAAGGAACTGCTGGGAAAACGGAGGAGACTGTAGGTGGGTGTGAACGATCATTGAATGGTCTCTACTTTACATACTCGTTGTCTAAGACTGACGTTCCCATGCAGGTGGCTTCCAATTGCAGAAAACACAAGTCATGCTCAAAGCTGTTGCAGCCCTCCGAAATTACTCCCTAGATGGGTATTACATTTCTCCCGAGTG
>NW_027191994.1:0-670 GCF_011745625.1 Cladosporium halotolerans
AAACAGGAGAGACGGCTGTTTGGAGGCGCGAGACGTGCTTACAAAGATGGTCGGATCAATTTTGACGAGTACCGTCAAGTGAGAAACAGCTACTACCGCCGCATCCGGAGAGCCAAGCGTCTAGCCTGGGAACGCTTTCTCGAAGGCGTCTTCCCAAATGACGACCACTCGCAACCCGCGAGTGATCCCGAACGATGCTGGAAAGCGCTCAGATACACGAAGCCCAAAATCCCGTCATATACACCAGCAATCAAAACCAGCGGCGTCGATGGACAGCCGGACAAGATAGTGGCGACAGCAGAAGAAAAAGAAGAAATCTTCATGGCGCATGCCTTCCCATCTCAAGCCAGCGATGAGGAAGACATTCAGATACCAGACACGATGATCAGTGTCGGTGTGGGCCAAATCCGAGAGGCATTGTTTTCACAGTCCGCCACAAAAGCCCCGGGAGCAGACGGCATCGGGTTCAAAGCACTCCGGCTGCTGTGGCGGTGGGCTGAGGAGCGATTCGTGGCTCTCGTTCAGGGATGCATTAGGACGGGATACCACCCCTGCACCTGGAAGATAGCCAAAGGCATACTATTGCGAAAGCAGGGAAAGCCTACCTACACAGTCGCGAAAGCATATCGGGTCATCAGCCTACTCAGCTGTCTAGGTAAAGTGGTTGAGA
>NW_027191995.1:0-670 GCF_011745625.1 Cladosporium halotolerans
CACACCATTAGGCCCTTCGAAGGTAAACGAATCGAGCATCTGTGGTAGTTTATCCCTTCCTGGATGTTCGGGAGGACCACACGAAACATGATGATACATCGAGGCTTCGTGATTTTCGTCGCATAACTCTGACACGAGAACTTTCATCGCTACAGGTAATCCTAGACTGTGGCCCGTCAGAATATGCCCTCTACAAAGAAAGGATAGTACCAACTCGTGATCTTTCCCTAGCCAGACAGTGGCATAACCACCCCATCCGAGTTTGTGTAGGACCTCGTATCGTCCTGACTTCAGACGGTCGCCTAGATGCAGAGGGTGGTAGCCGCCTGCTCTGTATCGATGGAGGGGTTCAGCATCAAGCTCACACGTGGCAGCTCCCGCAGTCTTTGCCATTGGAACACGCATATGTAGATAACGATGGGTAAGCCCCAAAACATCTCTGAAAGACGTTTGGAGTCTCGACTTCGATGCCACAGATCTGGCGAGGGGGTGTAAGCATTGCATGACTTTCAGTTCTATTTGGAGAGAGGTTGCTTACATGGAGGGCAAGCTTGCGGGAGTAAAAATGCGGTCATGGCACGTGAGTATGTTGAAGCGCCCGGGGTAGCGCGCGCGTACACTAGCGTGTTTCCAGCAACTTGTGGCTTGTCCAATGATAGATACCCACTAG
>NW_027191996.1:0-669 GCF_011745625.1 Cladosporium halotolerans
CTAATTGATTCTGATTCACTAATTGATTCTGATTCACTAATTGATTCTGATTCGCTGATTGATTCTGATTCGCTCACAGATTGTGATTCGCTAATTGATTCAGACTCGCTCACAGATTGTGATTCGCTGATTGATTCTGATTCGCTTACTGATTGTGACTCACTAATTGATTCTGATTCACTAATTGATTCTGACTCACTAATTGATTCTGATTCGCTCACAGATTGTGATTCGCTAATTGATTCAGACTCGCTAATTGATTCAGACTCACTGATTGATTCAGACTCACTAATTGATTCTGATTCGCTCACAGATTGTGATTCGCTAATTGATTCAGACTCGCTAATTGATTCAGACTCACTAATTGATTCTGAGATCGACTCTGATTCGCTCACAGATTGTGATTCGCTAATTGATTCTGATTCGCTGATTGATTCTGACTCACTAATTGATTCTGACTCACTGATTGATTCTGACTCACTAATTGATTCTGACTCACTGATTGATTCTGATTCACTAATTGATTCTGACTCACTAATTGATTCTGATTCGCTAATTGATTCAGATTCACTAATTGATTCTGATTCACTAATTGATTCTGATTCACTAATTGATTCTGATTCGCTGATTGATTCTGATTCGCTCACAGATTGTGATTCGCTAATTGAT
>NW_027191997.1:0-668 GCF_011745625.1 Cladosporium halotolerans
CCGAAAGAAGTCGGCGAGCTGCTTATATACTACCTCTGGCTCGTTCAACCGTTCTGCAGGAAGCTAGAGATGCTTGCTTTGCGCAGAAGGGAACTACCACCACCATTCCTGTGGGCAAAGCGAGGAAGCTTAGAACCCTGGGACAGCTCAAGACTCAGCCGCGTACTGCAAAGTGAGACGAAACAGGCTTTTGGTGTTGCGTTGAACATTTCCGTTTATCGACATCTAGCAGTCGCCATTTCTCGAAAGCACCTCAAATGCGGTGGCTTCAAGCGCGACTATGGCTTAGAAGAGTCTGGATTGGACAAGCAGGGTTCTCATACGTCGTGGACGGCAGGTACGACATATGCTCGCGGCCTCGAAGAGGCTGCAGGGCACGTGGAGGCGAGAAAATCGGAGTATCGCCGAGTCAGTCAAGAGTGGCATCAATTCTTAGGATTTCCCCCTTGCTCTCTGCCTTCACGGAAGCGGCCGCTAGAGGACATTGCGAAAAAGGCAGACAGCGGATTGAAGAAGCCAAGACCCAATAGTGACATAGCATAGGAATAATACACGATGTTTTCGTAGGGCTAGGTAGCAGCTATGTTGAATCATTTGCCTCCATGCGCTATTGTGGTCCATCGAAGCAGATGTCACACCATTCTATCGGGTGCAAGCGTCTGCACTCA
>NW_027191513.1:0-54758 GCF_011745625.1 Cladosporium halotolerans
TTCATTCCCAGACATCCATGTTCATATCATGTCGGAATGATGAACATGACATGACGTAATGAACATAATGAACATAATGGACTGTCGGTGTACTCTCTGCTAGTGTCATTTCCACGTCCCGTCACGCGCTTCCTCAACTAGCACCACTGACGAAACGAGCTGGTGTTGCGAAGGGTGCTTACGTGCTCCGCGAGAATGCGGAGGCTACTCTGACCATCATCGGAGTCGGTGCAGAGCTGAGCCTCGCGCTGCAAGTTGCCGACCAATTAGAGAAATCAGGCCAGGCTAAGGTCCGCGTCATTTCCTTCCCTTGCCAGCGTCTTTTCGACAATCAGGACCTTGAGTACAAGCGTTCCGTCCTCCAGCGCCGCTCAGACAGACCAATAGTTGTCATTGAGCCCTACGCCGCAAACGGCTGGGAGCGCTACGCCAACGCTGCTTGCTGCATGAGCACGGCGAGATTTGGACATTCACTACCCGGCCCTGTCGCTTACCAGTATTTCGGTTTCACGGTTGATAAGATCTGCGAGAAGATGGTTGGGTATATTGAGACTGTCAGGCAGCAGCCAGAGGCGATTCACGAGTTTTATGAGTTTACGGAGTCGGATGATAAGGCCAGCGTTCGCATCCATTGAGCTGCCGGTAATTCGAATTGTTTGTTGCATCACAATTTATTTGTCGCTGTAATAGATCCACAGATAGAGCGATTGCAGGATTACGCTCAATCAGTTCACGAACGCCAAAGGCTTATCAAACGCTTTTTCCTGAGGCCGCGAATACGCATCTCATTGAGGCAGGTTATGCAATCATATGTTTGGTGTCTCGGCGTTTGCGGGCCTTCCTACGCGAGCCATGGGCGGTGGCTTGAATCACCCTGATGGGCACACGGAGCTGCTACCGTCGAAATATTTACACATGGGAGCACGTGGCAGACGTTGCGGGTATGTGAAATCGGTACCATGCGGCATTTTGGATCATCACTCGGCGATTGAAGGTAGAAGAATGTGGTGCTGCGTGACTCGCGACAGGAAGATCTTTCTGCCAGGGGACACCGTTGATAGGCTAGGCTGTATACGGCACGGTAAGCGCCGGCGGCGCTTAGATCTCACGTCGCAGTTCCAACCGCAGCGCAAGCGGGTGTAGCAGGTACACTTTTCGTACGCCTCGCCACACCCTGCGTTTCCGCTTTCCTGCGCTACCAGAGAGCGTGTTCAGTCATTACACCATCGTGAGTGACCCGCTCGCAGGCGTAATGTATTTAGGTTTGGGTGAACTCGCCGTGAGCTATGGCTTCCTAATGACTACCCTTTTTCTTGCCCTCCTTTCTCTCTGCCTGACTTGAAGCGATCGATTGAAGCGTGCGACTTGTACTTCGTCAAAATGTCGCCATCCGCTACCAACGGTATTCTCGACGAGAGAATCGTCAGTGATATCTCGCTGCCTGCGGACGTCCCTGAATCCAACCAGACTGCTGCTGGTGTCCCTGGCGATCAACTCTTCTCTCTCAAGAACCAGACCATCCTCATCACTGGTGCTGGACGAGGCCTCGGGATTGAACTTGCTCTCGGTGTCGTCGAGAATGGCGGCCACGTCGCAGCTCTAGACATCCTGGACGCGCCCTCCGCGGAGTGGGAGACTCTCCAAAAAACCGCGAAGCTGCGAGGCGTGACCGCCACCTACAGGAAGGCCGATATCACCGACGAAGAGGACTTTGTTTCTGCCGTGGCAGAAATCTCATCGAGGGGACGATCGCTCAATGCTCCGCTTCAAGGTGCCATTGCTTGCGCTGGCATCCAGCAGAAAATTCCCACATTGGAGTATCCTGTCGCGGATTTTGAGAAAATGCTGAGAGTGAACACAATCGGTATGTGCTTCGCGTGCTCTATTGGCAGGGTTCCGAGCACTGGTACTAATGGCTAATATAGGTTCCTTCATCACTGCCAAAGCTGTGGCGAACGACATGGTCGCCAACAAGATCCAGGGAAGCATCGTGTTGATTGCTTCGATGTCGGGAAGCATTGCGAACAGGGTTAGTGTAAACGTCCAATGATCGACGTGAAGCATCTTCTGACATTGCATAGGGATTGACTTGCAGCGCATACAACACAAGTAAAGCAGGTGTGCACCAGCTGTGCAGGTCGATGGCTCAAGAAATTGGCCAGTACGGCATTCGTATCAACACATTGTCCCCGGGCGTAAGTGATTTCTCGTTCCTCGATCTGCGAAACGATTGGCTAACATTCATCTTAGTACATCCGAACAGCAATGACGGATGCCCTCCTGGCGGCGGAGCCTGAAGTTGAGAAGACGTGGATGGCTGGTGCTTTGCTCGGACGTCTTGGTGCGCCGGAAGATTTCAAGGCTCCCGCTGTGTTTTTGTTGTCGCGGGGAAGCAGCTTTGTTACTGGTACCGATCTGAGAGTAGACGGAGGTCATACTGCTGCAGTTTGATTATGGATATAATGAAGTGGTTTTTTGTTCAAGGTGGTCTTTGTCTCCGCACGCTGCTGCGTACTATCTCCTCTCGATCAGCGCAACAGAGAAGGTCAACATGAGCATATAAACAGCGCCATGAAGGGTTTCGAAGATACTGGACGAGTTATGTGCATAATGATTGTTGTGAAACATCACCTCCGACCATTGGGCTCGTTCTGTGTGAGCCGTCGGATGCTACAAACTTATCTCGCGACCGGGATGGCCACGCGATTGATCGGCGCGAGGATGCAAAGAGAACCCACGAACCCCTCCATGACGCTACATCTGGAGCTTCAAATTGAGTTGCGGCAGAACGATGTGAAACTGTGGGGATGCTTTGACGCCGAAGGCCGTGTTGAAGTCTGATTTTCAGTCCTACCCAAGACGCTTGTGACTGCCGCTTTGGGCAGGCATTGGCGCTCTCACCACGGGGCCCATCGAGGTCCGATATAGATAGCTGGCGCTTAGCGTTTGAAGTCATGTCGTCGCGAAGAAAAAGCCGCAATTCGAATACAGATGTTGCGGGCCGTAATCGGCAAGGCTCGCTCGGGGGATATGCTTCGCCGGTCTATCGAACATGCAACGTCAGAGCGAATGGGTGCATATAACGACCCCAGATCCCCATCATGTTCGACCCCAGTACCCCAGGTTCTCGTTCGGTATCGTTGATTGAATCGAGTCCCAGAAGCATTGCGCTGAGGATACTAGCGCTCTTTTCGCAATTGCAACCATGATGCAACTCACCGGGCGACCACTCAACTGGGCCATCACGGCCACGGCTGGATCTGGCTTCTTGTTGATGGGATATGGTATCTCTCTTTCCAAAGTCAACCCGAAGCCGCTTGCTGACCTCTGAGACAGACCAGGGAGTAATGAGTGGCCTACTTACAGGAGCTGCATTCACCAGACAGTTTCCTGAGATCAATACGACGACTGGCAACGGCAGCGATTCTCTTCAAGGACTCGTAGTCGCAATCTATGAGATTGGTTGCTTTGCCGGCTCTTTGCTCTGCTTGTTCGCTGGCGAAAGGCTCGGTCGAAAGAATTGTATTTGGCTGGGCTGTTTAATCCTGACCATTGGAGCAGTACTGCAGGCCGCAGCATACGGAATCCCTCAGATGATCGTTGGCAGAATCGTGGCAGGAGTCGGCAATGGCATGAACACCAGCACAATTCGTTCGTTTCCACGTGCCTTCGTTGAGGTGAAAGGCTAACACGCGGCAGCTGTCTGGCACTCCGAGCTCATGCAAGCCCACAAACGCGGCAAAGGCCTCTCGATCGAGTTCGCAATCAACATTTTCGGGGTGATGTTGGCATACTGGGTCGATTATGGCTTTTCGTACATCGATAATGACGCCCAGTTCCGCTTTCCCTTGGCCTTGCAGATCTTGTTTGCGTTGGTGACAGCCGTGAACCTTTGCTTTCTGCCGGAGTCACCGCGCTGGTAGGTCCCTCATACTTCACTTCTCGCTAGCGTACGGTACTAATAAGATAAAGGCTCATTGCCCACGATCGCTCTGACGAAGCCGTTGCCATCCTCCGTCGCCTTTACACTCAGTCTGGAAAGCTTACGATCGACGCCGAAGAGGTGGACCGAGAAGCTACCCGGATCAAAGAGACTGTCGACGAAGAACGTGAGGCTGCGTCTGGAAGCTCGTTTAAGGCCCTGCTCAAAAACGGCACTCAGAAGTTCCGGTATCGTACGCTCCTCGGTATCGGCGGACAATTCATCCAGCAATTGAGCGGAATTAATTTGATTACCTACTACGCACCGAGCATCTTCCAAAGGAGCGTTGGGTTGTCGTACAATCTCTCCCTGCTTCTCGCAGGCTTCAATGGAGTGGCGTACTTCGTGTCCTCGCTACCACCAATCTGGATCATGGACCGCTTTGGACGACGCAAGCTGATGCTGTTTGCATGCATCGGCATGTGCTCTTGCATGGCTATATTGGCTGGAACAATTTCCAACGGCAATACAACTTCGGGAATTATCGCGACCGTGATGCTGTTCATGTTCAATTTCTTCTTCGCCGTGGGCTTGCTGGCCATTCCGTGGCTCCTCCCTGCCGAATACGCGCCGTTGGCCATCAGAACTCGTGCGGCATCTTTGGCTTCAGCATCGAATTGGATCTTCACCTTCTTGGTGGTTCAAATAACGTGCGTATGCCAATCACTTCACACAGTGAGATCGGCCGGCTGACAAACTCCAAGGCCAATCTCAATCGGAAGCATTGGATGGAAGACGTATCTCTACTTTGCCATCTTCAATGCGGCCTTCATTCCGATCATCTATTTCTTCTGTAAGCTGTCAGAAAAGTCCACGACGGCGCGCCACCTACTGACACCAGAGATCAGACCCTGAAACCCGCAACCTCTCACTGGAGGAGATCGACTGCCTGTTCACGGGCCCTAAGATTGTAATGCACATCGAGGATGCAGAGATAGATCTTGAGACCATGAGACCACATTTGGCTAGGGAGGCTGAGATGCACAGGAAGTTTTCGGTCGAGCATGTTGACATGGGTCCAAAGAGTTCGGAGAAAGCGTAGCTAGGAGGCTATGGCTCGCAAGACATCGGAAACATGAGCAAACAGCTCATGACTTCAAGACTGCAATGACGAAGTATGTTCTTGAGATGGCGCATGTAAGTTAGGGTATCTTTAAGGTTCTGTTATTTAAGGTTCCAGTATCTGTGCATCAAGCGCGGAGGAGTCTCTCCGTGGGGTGGTGGTGCCAAGCGAAGCTTCAGTGTGGCTCCAGTTGCCTTCTAGGTCCAACGGTGGATCAACCCGTTGTCTCCGCTTCGTCGCCGATTTCCCTCTAATGAATGATGGCCAGGCCATCCGTAACATCGATCCTTGAGGAATTACGACTTGAATGGCCTTGAAGCACTATCAAATCCAAAATGGCAGATGAAGCAGCGGCAGCTGCAGGTCAGAAACGACGAAGGACACGATCCGGATGCTTGAACTGTCGAAGGAAGCGCAAGAAATGTGAGCGGATTGTGATCAGTACCACCAATGTATGCTAAGACGTGACATTCTGACCCTGTATAGGTGACGAGAAGCGGCCACGATGCGTAAAATGCGAGCGTGGAAATGAGACCTGTGAATGGGACTCTTTCGTCAAGTTTCAACCGCCAACAGGACTTCCGCCTTCTACAACGCACGGCTTGTCTGGACCGATCACACTGCAGATCGGCTCTGATTCGGAGGTTAGTCGACTTGAGGATATTCGCATCTTTCCGTTTCCTGCGAACTTTGAATCTTATTGAGTTCAGGACACAGTAGAAGTGTCGGCAACGTATTCCCCTGGACCTGATTCAAGGGAGCGTGGCCCTCGTGCGAGTGACTGGGAGAGAGCGCAACGACAGAATGACCATGAAGCGCCTGCTATTCGTTCTTCCGTGGGAGCGAACCCTCTCATTCATCCACAGAAAAGGCGTCGTGCCCAGAGTCTCAACAACCATGGTCTCGGAGAAATGAGCTCACGGCCCAGCATCTCACGAACATCAAGTCTGCGCAACGACGAGAATACGGAGAGTCACTTGCAGCGCTCAAGCCCTAGTTCCGCACCATCTGGTGGGTACTCAGGCTCGCGCGGTCTCGATGACACTGGCCATGCCCATGAGCCATACGTCGTTCCTCAGCCATCGCAGAAGTCGAACGATCGCCCTGCAATGGTTTCTCCCTCACAGTATAGCGAATCTTGGTCTGCTCATGAGATGAGAAGCTTCGTGGAGAATCCGCACCTGGACCTCAGCCAACTACCCGAACATATGCTTTCCCCTAGCATTTCTTCGGGTTACCAGAATGAAGACGGCGTCTTTGAGCCTGGCTCCAGATACCGGGATTTGTTCAAGGAACTGCGAAATCAAGTCATCAAGACTGCACACTTCGACTCAGAACCTGAAAATGCGCGTACGTCCATGGTCAGGGAGCGTGAAGCTTCTGCTACTTATCCTGTGGAGACCTACAGCTTTCAAGATTCAGGCGTGCCAGATTCCCATGGTATGAATGGTGAATCCTCGACGTTGCATTCCTTCAAGCTTCAACCCGCCCAGGAGTTCCTTCTCTGGAAAGCATGGACCGAAGAGGTTTCAGGTTGGGTAAGTCAAACTCGCGGTCCTGAGCGGAATGCTTGCTGAACGTTCCCCAGCTAGACAAGTACGATGCTCAAACTCACTTTCGCGATACTTTTCCTATCATTGCCAGAGGAAGACCGCACCTCAAATATGCGATGCTTTCATTGAGCGCACGGTATTTGGAAACGAGGAACAAGAACATACCGCCGTCGCTTACTCTTGCGCTGTATCAGCATTCAATTCAGCTGTTGGTACCTCAGCTGTATATGCGAGATATCGCCGTCATCGCCTCGTGCGTCGTGCTTTGCGTACTGGAGATGTTCAGCTGCTCTCCCAAAGCATGGCGAAGGCATCTGGACGGATGTGCCAGCTTGATGCAGTCTCTGAATCTCCGCGGTGACAGCGGTGGCCCTGAAGAAGCTGTGTTCTGGTGCTTCGCTCGTATGGATCTTTGTGGGGGGCTGATCTCCCTCGAAAGAACGCTAATACCAATCGACAAATGGACTTCTGAATCCATTACAGAGGTCACCGTCAGCTCTTACCCTCGCACGGGAGCATTCCAAGACTATGCTAAGATGATTTCCAACCTGATCGCGCAGGCGATGGATCTCTTTGCGTCTTACCACGCGTCAGAAGGCGCGTTTGGTTTCGCGAGCGCAAACCCAACGCAAAATGAAGCTTACGGTCAACGGTGGCGGCGCCTTTTCGATAACGTGCTAGAATGGTTCGACACGCGGCCGACGGAGATGCTTCCCGTGATGTCAATGTCTGCCAAAGAATCTGGGTCCGCTTTCCCGACAGTGCTGTACAGCAATGCGGCAGCGATCTCTGGAAATCAATTTGCGCACACAGCCGCGATCATGATGCTCCAGCGAAAGCCTCGCGATATGGTCCTGGGGAAAGTCCGCTCGATCCTCTGGCATGCGCGTCAGATCTGCGGCATTGCTCTCTCGAACGATCATCATGGGGCTTGGACGAACACAGTTCAGCCTATCTGGATTGCAGGCCGGTTAATGAGTCATCCGCAAGAGCATGCAGCGATTGTGGCTTTACTTGGGCGTATCGAGAGGGAGACTGGTTGGGCTACTCAGTGGAGGATTGACGATCTGATGGAGCATTGGGGGGATCCGGATGATTAATGACTGGCTACATCTCGCCAGGTACAGTTAAAGTCATTTTCTGACGAGCGTAAAACAAGTTGACACTCATTCGTCGATTATGAGCCGGCAGCATACACTAAAGTGCTTATGGAGTGCTCCAAAAATCTCCAGCAGTGTTGCTTTTGTTTTGGTTCCATGAAATTTGTTGTTAGCTAAGGGTAAACTCCATTGCTCAACACATACCGGATTGTATTTCTGTGGAACGTTTTGGGAATTTTCATAAGCTGATCTAGATGTCTGCGATCAGGCTCTCTTCTTGAATACCCTCACGGACTGCTTGTTATTCGTGCTCTTGTCCGCGTTCATGCTGCATCCTTGTGCAAGTTCGTGCAGCCAATAAACGTGAAGTTGCCGAAGTCCGGGGAACGGGAGCGCGGGTTCCTGCATATGCATAAAGTTTAATCAACGTTCATCGCACCACTCCACGGCTTGGTGAATACACCCAGCATCTACCGATTTTACCGCCACCTACATTAGATACAGTTGCGACAACTTCTTCAATTGTGCAAGTTGCTTGAGGAGAATTTTACAGCTATCCAAGGACGGTCATATTCAGATTTCTTCACCCACAATGAGCGTCAGGAGGCGAGGCGAGACGAAACAAACCAATGGCTCCGCCAGTGGAACAGTAAAAGCGGCCTCCAATGCTGCCGTAGACCCTAAGACCGATCACACAAGGTGGAGACTGCGGAACGATGATGGTAGGCAAACGTGGCACTACCTCGAATCCGATGAGGAGCTCAAGGCCTGGCCAATGTCTGCTGCAGACAAGTATTACCTGGGGATGGACACCGTGAGCATCTCTGTCATCCACACAAACCGTCCTCAGTCTGATTGTATCGCTAGGGAGCCCCAACACTAGGCAATGCAAACACAGCTTTGCAAGCAGCCGAGAACGGCCTGGCGTTCTACTCGCGTTTGCAGCTCGAACCCGGCAACTGGGGCTGCGAGTACGGAGGGCCCATGTTTCTGCTCCCCGGTCTCGTCATCACTCTGTATGTGACAGACAAGCGGTTGTCTCGGCCGGAGGAGATGGAGATTGTGCGCTACATCTTCACCATGCAGAACGTGGGCTCTAAGAACGACGGCAAGGGCGGCTGGGGCTTGCATACCGAAGGCGATTCGACGGTCTTCGGCACAGCTATGAACTACACCACGCTCCGACTTCTCGGCGTTTCGAAGGATGACCCGCGGATGCAGATTGCGAGAAAGTGCCTGCATGACTTGGGCAGCGCGATGAATGGCCCTCACTGGGCCAAATTCTGGCTTTCGGTGCTCGGTGTTTCTGGCTGGGATCTCGTGAACCCGGTGCCACCAGAGCTATGGTTGTTGCCAGACTGGGTGCCGATCTCACCTTGGCGATGGTGGATCCACATGCGGCAAGTGTATCTGCCCATGGGCCATATCTGGTCGAAGAAGTGGTCTTACCCACGCGCAGAGACGGACCCTTTGATCAAGGAGATTCGAAAGGAGATCTTCACGCAGCCCTTCGAGTGGTCGCGATACAGGAACCACATCAGTCCCATTGATAACTACAATCCCAAGAGCTGGGTACTGAATCTGATCAACTGGATTCTTGTGATCATTTACATCCCCTTCCTGCGCTTCGACTGGCTCGTCAAGCGAGCAGAGGCATGGACCTGGGCAATGATACAAATCGAGGACAAGAACACCAACTACGCCGCCCTGGCGCCCGTCAATTCGCCGATGAACATGCTGTGCTGCTTCATCGAAGAAGGCCCGGATGCCGAGTCTGTCAAGCGCCACCGTGAGCACCTGCACGATTTCCTCTGGATGTCCAAGAACGGCATGATGATGAACGGCACCGACGGAGTGCAGACGTGGGACACCGCCTTCACCATCCAAGCGCTTGTCGGCGCCGGCCTGGCAGATGACCCGAAGTACAAACCCATGATGGAGAAAGCCCTCCGCTTTCTCGAAAGCCAGCAATTCACTTCCCACCCGCACGGCTACGAGACCTCCTCCGCCTACTCCGACCCGCCCACCGCCAAAACCACCCCCGAAGCAGGCTACCGCCAAGCCCGCCGCGGGGCCTGGGGCTTCAGCACCAGAAGTCAAGGCTACACTGTCTCAGACTGCACCTCCGAGGCTCTCAAGGCCATCCTCGAACTACAGGAACTCCCCTCCGCCCAAGGCAAGGGCAAAGTCTTCCCCGAGATCATGGACTTCGAACGCCTCCGCTGGGCCGCGGATATCATCCTCAGCATGCAGAACACCACCGGCGGCGTCGCGTCGTACGAAATCCGCCGCGGCAGCGAGAAGCTCGAGTACCTCAACGCTGCGGAGGTCTTCGGCCGCATCATGGTCGAGTACGACTACCCGGAGTGCACGACTTCTTGCGTCACGGCTATGCACTTGTTCAGCAAGGCATTCCCGGACTACCGCAGGGAGGACGTCGAGGAGTTTCAGAAGCGTGCTGTACAGTGGATTCGCACGGATCAGCGCCCGGACGGGTCTTGGTACGGCAGCTGGGCGATCTGCTTCACTTACGCGGCGATGTTTGCGTTGGAGTCGCTCGCGACGCAAGGAGAGACGTATGAAACTTCTGAGCGCGTGAGGAGGGCATGTAAGTTCCTTGTTGACAAGCAGAATGAAGATGGAGGTTGGGGAGAGAGTTACCGCAGCTGCGAGCTGGGTGTCTGGGTCGATCACCCGGACGGCAGCCAGGTCGTGAACACGGCTTGGACGGTCATTGCGCTGCTAGAGGCTGGGTACGCGGAGCGCAGCGTACTGGAGAAGGCTGTGAAATTGCTCATGCAGAGGCAGCAGGAGAATGGAGAGTGGTTGCAGGAGGGTATTGAGGGTGTGTTCAACAAGAGCTGGTGAGTCCTTCTATTTCCTCTCTTTCGATCGTCGATGCAGAGCGGTTGCGCTAACTAACATATCTCGCAGCATGATCTCTTACCCGAACTACAAGTTCATCTTCCCTATCAAGGCGCTGGGCATGTTCGCAAGGAAGTTCGACAACCCGCAGATCGACCCCTGAGCACCCAGATTACGAATGAGGCACGCTCACCCGCGAAGCCGGCTCTACACACGGTTGCCCGTCAAGAAAAGCAAGCTTTACATCTTAAGATCACTTCACCCGACAACCCGACTGAAGCTGCATTTGTTGACCTTGCTGCGGTGTCTTACTATATATGAATAATCAGATAAAAGTAATATTTCCCCGTTTGCCTAACACCTATACCCGATCTCACCAAGCCAAAATCGAAAATTCGTGCCTTCAAATGCCTACTTGTGCATGAACCGATGACTCCTGCGTTCTACACGAAGGAGGACAAACGCCAAATCAAGGAGGTAGGTTCACATGGGAATCGAGTATGGCAGAGAATATGGAGAAGTCGCACGGGCATGCCACGTAGAGACTCTTTTTGAGACGTAAAGGTAGAGAAAGGCCCGCCTCGATCCAGCATCTCATGACGCGACCCCAGGCAGCACGTCGACTTATGAGAAAAAGGAGCCGGAGACTTCGAGGTGAGAAATACCATTGTCAATCTTTTCCAGTCAAATGAGGGTTCAAAGTACCACACGAGAAAAAGTCAGGAGTGTAAAAAAAGGAAACAACAATGATGAAATAAAATAACACAAATGATAAAAATAAAAGAAGAACCCCACACGCAACCCTTTGATCAACCCAACTTAAACCCACAACCCTTAGCCCTCCAAACTCCGTGTCCGCCCACCATGTGGGGAGGACAAGGAAGATGAACGGTTGATTTTCCCGACGCCTCGCTAAAACTTTGGTTCTTCAGCAGCTCGCAGCTCTCTCCTTTTAACCGGCGCCTTCGCTAATGTTTGGATGGTAAGACCCTGCAACGACCAACCCCTCCTCCTCGCATGTTTCCCTTCCTTTCGCTTTCCGCCCCGTCCCTTCCTGAGATCCCCGTTTCCGTTTTTGTGAATGCCGTTCACAATGCCGCTCGCGTGTGTAATCAAGAAAGAGATGTTGCAAGAATTTCGACTTTTTTTTGTTTCGTTTTGCGTTTGATAGTTCGGTCCGGTGTTGTTAAGAATGTCGACGGTGAGGCTCGGTTGCAAGGCCAAGCATTTACTGCGGTGACTTGGTGTTGCCGGCGGGACCCTGACCGTTGCGGCGCTCGTCAATACCGAGGTTGCCCATGCCGGTGCTCAGGAAGGAGAACGGGTCGCCAGCGCCAGCAGCGGCGTCAGATGCACCGTAAGCGGCGCCACCAGCGTAGCTGCCGTTGGAGTAGCCTGGAGCACCGCCAGCAGCGGAAGAGTTGCCCTGGTTGAAGGCCTGCTCAGCGCGGGAGTCGAATGCGCTAGCCTGAGACTGCATAGCGCCGTTGCTGGCCATCTGGGAGTAGCCGCCGGGCATGTAAGGGCTCGGCTGGGCGCCGATTCCGGAAGGCAAAGCGTATGTCGAGGGCGGGCCGTAGGACTGACCGCCAAAGTTACCAGGGGGGCCGCTCATGGTGCTGCCGCCGTACTGGCCGCTTTCCTGGTTCATGCCGCCGTAGGACTGACCACCCATGGAGGAGCCCATCGCCATGTTGGGAGGAGGTCCGCCGTAGCTGTTGCCAGGGAAGTTCGTCATGCCGCCCTCGGCGATGATCGCGGCCTGGCTACGGGAGGCACCGCAACGAAGACAGCTGGTGTTCTTGGCAAAGTTGTGGTACTTGCAGCCCTCGTTGCCACACTGCCAGTCACCAGCACGGAACGGAACAGATCCACCGCGACCGCCGCCGGAGCCACCACCCATGTGGCCACCCATGCCACCGTAGCCACCGTGGCCGTGACCGTGACCGTGACCGTGTCCACCGTGACCACCCATCATACCGGGGTGACCATAGCCTGGCTGACCGCCGTACGGGTTCGGAGGCATGCCGTAGCCTTGGCTGTAGGGGTCAGGCTGAGCACCCATCGCCGGGAATGAGCAGCGGAAGCATGCAGTGCGACGCTGGAAGTTAGAGAAGCCGCAGCTGGGGCAGGTCCAGTCACCGGGACGCGGGCGGTTCTTAGACGGCGGGAACGGAGTGAGGAGAGGCGGGCCACCAGGAGGCTGAGAGCCAGCAGCGCGGTCCAGCACGCGAGAGGAGGACGGAGACACCTCAATGGCGCGGTCATTAAGAGCGCGCCCGTTCATGCTGAGGGACTCAGCAGCCTGAAAATTAGCAGAGTTAGTAAGATTCGCCTGAGTAGGATCCATTGCGTGGCACCAGTTCTTTGTGGGAGACCAATGTATGGAACCAATGCACGTAATGCGGAACAATGCTGCGATGTGTTGCAATGTGTAATGATGCGCAGGGATGTGCTTGAGGTGGAAAATATTGAGGGGTGCAATGCAGCAGCGCTGAGAGGATGTGCGGTGTTGAAGCTGGGGCAGAGGCGCGAGCGAAGTGAAGCTTGTTTCAAGTGACTCGCGCGACGTCGCACAGACGGATGCTGTCACATGACAAGGGTGTGATCTGCACGGACGAAGAACGCGCGGACACGTGGAATGTGCGATTGCAAGGGAAGGGGAACACGGGGAGATGTGTGAGATTGATGAGACTGACCTCTTCGTGACTGCCGAAGACGACAAAGCCGCTGCCGCTGGGCTTGCCGCCCTCAGGTGTGCGCAGAGTCCAGAACGCGATCGGGCGACCGCCGTACTGGGTGAACCAGCTCTCGAGCTCGCTCTGGGTGGTGTCGTGGGGGAGACCGCTGAGGTGGAGGACCTTGGAGCGCTCACCAAGGAAAGCGCGAACGTCGCTGCGGGCGTCGAGCGGGCGAGAAAGGACGTCGGCGTCGCCGGCAGGGTTCGTTTGCGATGGGCGAGACTTCTGGCTGAGCGAACGAAGGCAGCGGGTCAGGGTGAGCGCCTCCTCAAGAGCGCGGCGAGGCGAAGACGGCGCGAGAGCCTGAAGGTGGAAGGGAAGGCCACCGGTGACCTTGCCAGAGGAGCGGACCTCCTCAACCTCGAGACCGGCGCAAATGGAGGACAGGCTGGAGGAGCTGAAGGCGAGAGTCTCAGGGTGGTGGGACTGGAAAGTCTGGTATTCGCCACGAAGACCGAACAGGACGGGATGTTGCATGTAGGCGGGGAGGACGACGCTCTTGTCGCGGGCCTCACGCGGCATCTGCACACGAAGGTCCCAGGGAGTCAGGGTGACAAAGGCGAACTTGGGAGCAGCACCAGGGCCGGCGTTCTTGTCCATGAGGTGCTCGCTGGCGTAAGCATCGAAGGCGGCAATGGCATCACGGAAGCTGCCAGCCTGTTTGACGTGCTCCCAAGTCAGGGTGGTGAGGGAGGTGCACAGCGGGGTGATGGGAGTGTTTGTAGGGCGGACCAGCACGGACTGGTGGTGTAGCTGCGGCGGGTGTCAGCAGGCATCCGCCGTTTCAAGTCAGGACCCCGTCGGTATGGGCAAGACAATAGACGTATCTTCCCGACGGGGCATTTCTATATCCATACCTCGGGCAGAGAAGGGTCCTTCGCGTCCACGACGACCCAGCCAATCTCAATCACCTCGGCGCTGTCCTTGGTGACATAGACGCCGTGCTCATCGCAGGTGGTAGCGATGTGAATGATACAGTACTTATCGAACTGGCCCTGAGCCTGGCTCGGGGTGGCGCGCGGCTCAGAAGCCGGCGTCGGGTAGGCGTAAGGCTGGTTCTGGGTGGGAGTGGCCATGGCTGATCTTCCTATCGTGACAGAACAGAGATGTCTGTCTTCCAAGCTATTTTTCCGGATCCGATATCACGATGCTACAGCTGCGTGTTGCCTGCTTCTTCCTGCTCTTACAAGACCAACGCCGTACGCCAAATCCTGTCACGGGAAGGGATAGAGTACAAGGCTGGAGGGAGAGAAAAGCGTCGATGAGAGCGAGAGGGAGATGCAAGCTCGCAAGCCGCCGGTGTGCTGGCCAACAGAGGAGCCGGATGGGGGGAGCTATGGAAGCGGAGGCGAGGTCAGCGGCGGACTCGGCGGCAAACAATTGAGGGATTGACTGCGGCGAGAGACGGGATGGGACGAGACTCACTAGTGGTACAGAGACACCGCAGACGCTGCTGCTGGGGGAGGTGTCGGGAGCGGAGGAGGGAGGAGGAGGCGGTGGTGGTGGTGATGTTGCCTGGTGGTGGAGGACGGAGGGCGGGAGGGAGGGATGGGGCGGTTCGGTGATGGCTGCAATGGTGGAGCGGCGAGAAATGAAGCAGCTGTTTCAGCTTCGGGCGCGGGCGCGGGCGAGGGCAGCGCACAGCGGGTTCAGCGGCGGTTCAGCAGCGCAGACGGGCGGCGCGCGCGGGAATCCCAGTCGTTACGCTAAACAGCTTTAGCGCTGCCGGCCGGGGAGGTGGGATGGGCGGCGATGGTGCGTGCAGGAAGGTATTCATCATGTATGCAGCTGTTTATATCTAGAAGTGTGGTAAGACGCAGTGTGATTGATTGATTGATTGATTGATTGGTCGCTCCATACCACAGGAACACCGTCCGCATTAAGCATATCATCGACTAAGGTACCCCCCCACAGTACTGACTGATGATTGACTTTCACTTGGGCCCTCGTGCCGGGCGGCGCCGTTGATGACAGCCGGCCGCCTCGGCAAAGCGACAACGTGAGACGAGAGACATTGGCCGCCGCGCGCGTCGTCATCCTGCAGCCATGAAGAATCGGCCGATCCGGGTGAAGCTGTGTGCTATGTGCTATGGGCTATGTGGGTGGATGTGAGTACATATGCCTGCCTGTTTGGGTGCGCATTCACCGCGGCATCCGTCGACAGCCATCGCAGACCTCGCTATCTGCCACGAACTACCTGCAGCTTGTGCAACGACCGTTGGCAAGCGCACGCATTGCCCTCACATGGGACACCGCGCCGCCCTCTCCCTCTAAGCCCCAAGACTCGGGTGGACGGAGCGGCGGACGGACAGCGACAGCAGCGGCAACAATAATGGAAGAGCAATCTATCCCACACGCGATGCAGAGCCCCCTCGCCTGCGCCGCAATCTCCACATCAGCAACACGCGCCGAAAGCGTGTTCACCCCGTGCATGCAGCCACTCACGCTCCCATACCACGCGCGTGCCTGCGAACACTCGCGCGCACATGCATTGCTGTACTGTCGTACCGTGACCGTCAACCAGCATCACCACCACTCATTTCCTGTCCCAACCCACGCAGCTCCCCGCTTCTCATCCTCCCAGCCAAGTCGACTCTTCTCCTGCTGTGCTCCGCTTCTCGTGCTACTCCTGATCTATTCGTGGCCGGTATCAGCCCCGGACCGCCATGTGATCGACCCGGCCCCGATGCGCGAGAATTGCCCCGTGCTGGTGGGAATTGCCTGCTTGTTGCTTCTTCTTCTTCTTCTCCTTCTTCAGCCTGTTTGGAACAATTCCTGAGCTAGCCCCTGATTACACGTGATCGGTTCGGATGTCGCGTACCGCGGCTTGTTGTCTGTGCTGTTCGGCTGCTCGTTCCGTGCCCGCGCTCTTGGTGCTGAAGTCGTTGTGAGTGCCTGAGGCGCTCTTGCTTTCCCTTCGAACAACACATTCAGCCACTTCGATCATTGCATTTGGATGATGCATTGAACACTTAGGGTACTCATTGGCTGGTTTGTCAGTCGAAGGGCCAATATTCAAGCATTGTTTCCTTCACCCTTCGCGGGCAACGACGCACGGGAGCTAAGTATCGCGATTTGACATACCGTCTCTTTCGGATGAACCACTGAACGAATGGCTGCATCTGTTGCGAGGTATTGATGCTCCTATCGAGGAAATATTTTTCATCATCCAGAAAACACAATTCATTCAAGATTTGCGAGACTGCACCAAACTCAATCGCTACTCATCGATCTTCAGCATTGCTGCCCGAGGTCCAACCCCTTGGCAAAACGCGGGCTCTGCCATCATCTACACCTCCTCCCTCTCCCAAGCCTGCTATCTCGCCGAATAGCTCGGCAGACCCCGCCAACATTTCTTGACGCCTTCCTGACTTGGCTTCGTTCTTGAATTAAACCTACTGTAAGGGAAATCGGACAATACTGTCCGATAGACTTCGGCATTTTCTTGACGATTGCGCAGCTGGCTTAGACAAGATCGCCGGTTGTTATTACATTGCAACCTCAATTGTGGGCGAATGCTCTAGTGATCTGGCTCCGACTTCGGATCGGGCTGAGCTATGCCTCTTGGCTTGACCGAAGATGTTGCTCGACATGTATATCCGGACAGCATATCGTGTGGGTATAAAAGGCTGATGGCATGGCCCATGGACAGAGCATTTGTAGCAATCGAGTGTTTCACCATCTTGAGATAGACGTGACTCTGAGGAGTACTGAGTTTAGTATCTGGTCGAACCCTCCGCAGTAATCATCACTTTTTAAAGTGGTTCACATGAAGTCTCTCAACACGGTAGTAGCCGGCCTGGCTGGCATCGCTGCTGTTGCTCAAGCACAGAGTGGTGGTTTGCGGCCGCCGCCTACGTATGGTATGAATATGCCATCTTCACTAGTAAACGACAGCGCTGACAATCGTCCAAGGCTGGAACTACTCGCCCATCGACAAGGACAACGACGCCGTCTCCCAAGCGTACGAGGACGTGAATGTCGAGCTTCGATCGCCTGCCTTCTTGAGGCCAGAGACCATTCCCACCGAGACCTTCGCCAACGGCACTTCGGGTCCAACCAATGAGACAGTGCTGGGTGAGTTTGGGCGGTCAAGTGGTTTTACTGCTCTTGCTGATACTTGCCAGATGACTTCCTCCGCGACATCGCAAGTCGCCACGATTGGTTCAACTACCAGATTGCCGACTTCAAGTCTGAGCAAGGACGTCCTCTTTTCCAGATCTTCCTGAGCAACCCAAGCGCGAAGCCTGAGAACTCGACGAAGCTTCGCGTTTGGCTTCAGGCTGCTATTCATGGCAATGAGCCGGCCGCTGACCAGGGCGCCATGGCTCTGTTGGGTAAAATGGATGGTAATGCTACGTGGACTGCAAGTTTGCTTGAGAAGATGGATATTTTCATCATGCCCAGGATCAACCCCGATGGTGTCCACTACTTTCAGCGGTAAGTGAACATCCAATCGCTACCTTGCAGTGGAGCTATACTTCGTCGGCGTTCCACGAAATAATCCAACAAGGATATTACTGACCCGCATCTTAGGGAGTACGCCTCCAACATAGACCCCAACCGAGAGCACACAAAACTCATCACCCAGCAAGCCCGCGACATCAAACAGCAGTATACCGCCTACGACGCCCACATCTCCATCGACATGCACGAATTCGCCGGGCACAACCTCTTCAGCGGCCGCTACCGCCACGGCCTCGACGCCATGATCGGTGGTGGCAAGAACCTCAACATCCACCCGCTCATCCGCAACCTCAGCGAAAACACTTTCGTCGCCAACATGGGCAGGCTCCTCGAATCCCGCGGCATGCGTTGGGGCCCCTACGTGCTCGGCGACACGAGCGACTTCGAGGGCACGCCCATCCTCTTCGAAGAGCTTTCGACCATGCCCGCTTCCAGCACCAACAACTACGGCATGACACAGACCATCAGCATCCTAACCGAAGTCCGCGGCCAGTGGCTCGCAGACCAGCACTTCCAGCGCCGCACCGCCGCCTCCCTGACCATGGTCGAGGCCATCCTGTCCACTGCCCGCGACAATTCGGAGCTCGTCCTCGACACTCTCGCCGCCGCCGCCGAAGCGTACATTGACAGCGACGACCCCATCGTCCTCTCCGACTCCCAGCCCGGCTCCAACCGCACATTCACAATGGTCGACGTCCGCAACGGCAGCGTCGTCGAAGTCCCCGTCGAGTTTCGCACTTCCACTCCCGCCGTCGCGAACCTTACCCGCTCCCGCCCGGAAGCCTACCTCATCCCGCGCAACTGGGCCGCCGTCGCGGACCGCTTGCGCATCCTCGGCGTCGAAGTGGAGGAGCTGAAGTACGAGTTCCGCGGCGACGTGGAGGCTTATAATATCACGTCTTCCACGCTCGACGACGAGATCACGGAAGGGATCGTGAGGAACACCGTCACGACGGAACCCGACGTGAAGCGGGATTTGTGGTTGCCGGCGGGGAGCTGGAGGGTTAGTTCGAGGCAGAGGAAGGCTGCGTTGGCGTTTATTACGCTGGAGCCGGAGGGGTGGGCGTCGTTCACGTCGTTTGGCGTGTTGCCTGTTGGGGCGGGGTATGAGTATCCGATTTTTAGGGAGGCGAGAAGGACGGAGTGAGATGTAGGGGAGGATGAGGAGAAGGGAGAGTGAAGCTTGCGAGGTTTATGAGATTGACGGGTTACGACGCTTACATGGCGAATGCCGCTTAGCGACACGAATAGTGAAAATGCCTCTCGTCCCAGTAAGTGCTAGTAGCCTGGCTCTGCGGGTCTCAAGGAGATTGGAGAATGCCATGCACGCTGACCGTGTGTCCTAGATGGAGTTTCACTCGCGTATGCGCTGCCAAGTAGCTGTACTGTTGACCATGCTTGGCTTGCTGCGGCGTGTCTGCCATTCCGGACCCTAGACTCGGCCCTTCGGCTGGGAGACTGTTCCTCTTTGTGCAGTCGTGGTACTCGATAGGCGTGTAGGCCTAGTCTCCCACCAAGGTGAGATTCTAGCGAGTTTGAGCGCGGCGGTGTGAGCCATGTCGTGGCGAGACGGAGTCCAATGGGGTGGTGCATTAAAG
The DNA here is from genome assembly GCF_011745625.1 of Cladosporium halotolerans. Classification (NCBI taxonomy): domain Eukaryota; kingdom Fungi; phylum Ascomycota; class Dothideomycetes; order Cladosporiales; family Cladosporiaceae; genus Cladosporium; species Cladosporium halotolerans. The sequence goes on from NW_027191513.1 coordinate 19,370, forward strand.
CGGTTTACCATGATCTTGCAGCGTTCTGTCCTCAGATGTGATACGGCTATGATCTTGCCGCCTAGGACATTCAGTCATCGTCGTCACTGTCGCTTCCGTACCCGACAAGCGGTCCGGCTGGCTTTGCAGGTGCTGCGGTGCCATTGCTGGCCGTGCTGGCGCCTTCGTTCATCTTGCTGTGATTGCCGTTGGGATTACCACTCTTTATTCCGAGCGCCGCCGAGAAGTCTTTCTTTTTCTTTGCTTGTCTCTGGAATGTTGAGAGCGGCGGCGGAGGCATTGCAGCCTTGTCTTGCTCCTCCGTCCTGTTCACCTTCTCCGGCGCATCATCTTCTCCCTCGATCAATAGATCGTCTCCCAGCCTTCTGACCCTCTCTCCAGTTCCTCCAAGGAATGCCAACCTCGCTTGCTCCTCGATCTCCCTTTCCACCCTCTCCCTTTCTTCATCTTGTGCATCATCCTTGCCCAACACCGGCCCTGCCCCTCCTTCCTTGTCTTTCCTTTCTCGAGCAGCATTGCGCATCCGCACATCATCCAGTGCATCTGCGATCGCCATCTCGGTTTTTGCATCAATCGTCTTCTTCTCCAGATCCTTCATCGCATCCTTTTCCGCCTCTTCTCTCTCCATCCTATCCAGCATCTCCTCCTCCGTCTCCTCAGCCAGTTTTGCTTCTCGCCAGGGCTCGAAATTCCTCTTCGCACCCTTCTCGCACTCATAGTCCATGTTTTTTGGGTCCGTCTTGAACGTGATTTCTGCCGAGCATCTCGTGCATCGGATATAGAATCGGAAGATCGTGATCGCATAATACTTCTCCTCGGTGGTTTCTTTGCGCGCGTTGAACTTGCGTCCTCTGTAGATGTATTCGCCGCACGAGGTACAGCGCATGCTGAAGGGTGCCATGAGGCGGACGGTCTGCTGCTTGGGTCCGGTTTGCTTGGGTCCGCGCCGCCGCTCGAGTTTGGCCGGGTCGAAGTCCGGCGGATAGTACTTCGACAAGACCTTACGTTCCGACATGGTGACGGTGTTTTCTGACTATGCAGTGCTGGAAAAGGTGAGTGTGCGCGATGCGCTGGTGTTGGTCAGAAGGTAAGGTATGAAGAAGGTCCAAAGTTGAAGGCACCGTAGATCATCAGTGACGCCAAGCTCTGTCCCGCTCCCCGCTGACATGTGATTGCGACCCGTAAACACAGCAGCAGCAGCGCCGCATCGCAACACACTTTCCCTCTGCAGGTAAGTACAATCTCGCGGGTGCTATTGTTGCCGCATCCGCTAATGTCAATTAGATCTTTTCCATCAGACGCTCCTTTTACAACACCCCAATATTCACCGCCACTGAGAAGCGTGGAAGGAATAATTCTTGGATATCACCTGGCGCGACAAACAGAACTGTAGCCGCGAACTCCTGGACATGGAGACTTTCCTACGGCGTTGGCGAGATGACGCTGTATCACGGCATCAATACGATAGTGCGATCTATGTGGGCGACAAGCTGGTGGCTTTGACTGGCTCCGACGAAGACCGATTAGTGCTGGCGCAAACACATTTCGCAGCTGGCAACTACACGCGCGCCTTCGCATTCGTCTCGCGATCAGACCTCTTGCAGCGTTCTTCAGCATGCAAATACTTGGCGGCGCACTGCTATATCAAACAGGACAGACACGAGGATGCATTAGGAGTACTGGGTGACAAGAATCCGACACATTTGATCTCGACCACGGACTCGGCACGTAGGAAGTTGCAAGGGCTTGGGAATGGCGTATCGAGCAAACAACACGGCAAGACTAGGATGCCAACGCGAATAGAACGCGCTGATCGGAGTGAAGAGAGAGAGGCTGGGGATGCGACAAACTTCAAGTATGAGGCGGGCATGTGTTATTTGCGAGGGCTTTGCTTCGCCAAACAGAATGCATTCGACCGTGCGAAAGAGTGCTACAAGGACGCGGTGCGAATAGATGTTCAATGCTTCGAAGCGTTCGATCAACTCATGAAGAACTCCCTCATGAGCCCTAGCGAGGAATGGAGTTTCCTTGACAGCCTCAATTTCGAGACACTACAACCAGACCCGATGGATCCAGACTCCGCACCAGAGGCCGCTGATTTCGTCCGCAACTTATACATCACACGTCTCTCGAAGTACCACCGACCCGAGGACTTCTCGACATCCATCGACACCCTTTCCTCACATTACCGCCTAAGCCAGAATGCCGACGTACTTCTTGCGAAGGCTGAAATACTTTCAACCAGCGCTCGCTACCAACCAGCTTTGACACTAACATCTGCCATCCTCGACGCAGACCCTTACAACTTCGCGGCCATTCCACTCCATTTATCCCTCCTCTACCAGCTCAAGCACACCCACGCGTTGTTTGCCCTTAGCCATGACCTCGCTGATTCCCACCCCAGCGAGCCCACCACCTGGCTTGCCGTCGGCACATATTACCTCGCCACCAACCGCATTCCCGAAGCCCGCTCCTATTTCTCCAAAGCCTCCTTGATGGACCCTCATTTTGGCCCAGCTTGGATCGGCTTCGCGCACACCTTCGCGGCCGAAGGCGAATCCGACCAAGCAATTGCCGCCTACAGCACCGCCGCGCGCTTGTTCCAGGGCACGCATCTCCCACAGATGTTCCTCGGCATGCAAGAGACCGCCCTCGGTAACTTGACCATCGCCCGCGAATACCTGACCGCCGCTTACGACCTCTGTGACCGCGATCCCGCGTTGCTGAACGAGATCGGCGTGGTCGCTTACATGGAGGAAGACCACGACGCGGCCTGCCGCCACTTTGAGCTCGCGCTCAGTATCGCTGAGCAGAACGAAACGCCGCCCGAACAAACGTCTGCGACGCGACTGAATCTTGCGCATGCCCACAGGCGGGCTGGCAGGTTGCAGGAGGCGCTTGTAGAGTTCGAGGAGGTGATTCGTCTCGGATTGCGCGAGGCGGGCGTCTTTGCTGCGAAAGGTATGGTTTTGCTGGAGCTTGAGCAGGCTTTCGAGGCTACCGTCGCGTTTCATGAGGCGCTGGCGATTAGCCCGCAGGATCCGATTGCGGGCGAGTTGCTTTCGAAAGCACTACTGGCGCTCGAGGGCGAGAGTGTGCTTGGGGCGCAGGACGAGGAGGCAGTGGATGCAGGACTTATGAACAGGGTCAGGGAGATCAAGAGGGCAAATACGGAAGGTAGTGGTAGGGGGAAGGGGAGAAGGAGGAGAAGAATTGGAGCGGATGGTAGTTTGATTGGAGACGGGATGGAGTTGGACGAGGCCGGGTTGTAAGTGGCTTAGCTGGACCGCATGGCGCCTTATTGGATTGGCTTTGGTCTTCGGCCTGCGTTACCTTGTCTTGTATGCGCTACCTTAAGATATCCCTGCAAATTTTCATGGCGTGCAAGCCTTCCGACCTGATCTTGTCTTCCCGTAGGCGAGCTTCGCTTCTGAGTCGATATTGCAATCGCCGGCGAAATCTTAGACCCACGGAACTTCCCTCTTCGGCAGGCCGCATCTTAGAAGATTGCTCATTCCGTCTGGCACAGCATCTAGTATCTGCAGCTCACCCTTGAGGTTCAACATCAGCATAGACCGCAGACTCGTCTGCAAGTCGTCCTCGTTGGCCAAGGCTTTCCACTCGAGCATCTTTTGCGCCTTTTTCCTATCTCTTAAGCTGAGGGTCAGAAGACCCTGCTCAGCACAAGAGTCTGCATTGCGGAGCATGTGGTCACAGCTGAGACCCAACCACTTCATTTGGGGAAGCTGTAGCTCGTCTGGCTCGTGCGCAGTACACTTTGAGCCGTGCTTGTAGGTTGAGTAGATTGCTATGCCATCCGGATCGAAGTCCATCATTCCATGGACGGGTGGAGAGCGAAAGCCGTTTCTCGGAGATGGATTGCTTAGGAGAGAAAGCATGGATCTCGTTGCGATGTCAGGATAACCTTTCGCAGTGATCATTACACCGTGAGTGGAGAGCGTCTTCCAAGCATTGGAAGCGGCGATAGAACGGAATGTAGCTTCCTTTTCGATCACTAGGATCCATTCGACCCGAGTCACGTTTATTGAGAGGATGTCGTTCATGTTCGGCACGAGAATGCCCTCGATATCACCGGACACGTCAACCACATCGCCGTTCCGGCGACAGAAGCTCAGTGCACCAGCTACAAGGCCTTTCGCTGCAGCTGTCACTTGTAGCGCTGATCGAGGAACGCCAAAGGTGCAAGCGATAGTGTCAACGTATTTGTCGACATTTGATTGACGTCCGAACAACGCTGGGTCACGATAGTAGATGTCTCTATTTTATGGATTAGTATGCCCCAGCCAGACCTTGCTCAGCGTTTGATACCGCTTGGAGATGGTAATGTTGTTGCGCACGGCTTCGTGGATCAATTCTAATATTCGGGTAACAACAGCTGCACCAAGTGAGTTATTTTGCACCTGAGATATGGACAATGCCGAGCTTACCAAGTCGCCAGGCCTCATTTTCGTCCCGCCCAGGGAAGCAGATATGCTGGGCATGCCGACTTGGTGAAGCCGTGTCGATCACGATACCTTGTGGTATTTGCAAGCCGGGTCTGCTCGTCAAAACAAGAAATAATTGTCCTCTTTCTTTGAGTAAGACATCGACCATAGCCTCGAAGATTGACTCGATCTTGGAAATCACAGTGCCCTGGATGGCGGTATCTATGGCATTTCCCCCTGGTGGTCGTGCGACGAGCGAGCGTATGGATGGCTCAATGCGAGTGTAAGGCGTTTCTGGGTCGCTGGCGTCGCTCTTCTCATCGAAAACGGTACTGGCTTCGGCAAGTTCCTGAGCCATGTTGACGGAGCGCTGCGGGTTAAAGTGGCCTAAGCGGGCTGGAGATGGGTGAAGTCGAAAAGTGAAAGTGGCGCTCGTTTAACGCGGAAGGGTCCGGGGCCGGAGACGCGCTGAGACGCGCTAGCTGTCGCCTACCACGCGTTCCTCGATAGAGCAGGAACTCCAAGTAACGACCATCTCATCAGTGCACCACAGACCGCCGTACCGGAAGGGCTGCACATCTAGACGCAACTATCCATGGACGACATCGTATCTTCGCCAGCGTCTCCGCATAATCGGAAACGGCCCGCAGAAAACGACACGTCGCCCTCCAAGAAGCCGCTCAACCTTAAGGGAACACAGTTCATGATGCCTACACCGCCGGATACAGATCAATCAAGTAACGCGAGTCCGGGGAATGAAGGCGGCAGGGCTGCTTCGCCGGCGCCGAGTAGCTCCGCTCTGAGCAGCATCCAGGAAGTCGAGAGCATTACCGAGACTGCGACCAACACAAACGGAGACGCAACAAACCAAGCTAGTACAGCAAGCACCAGCCAGCCGCCAGCGAAACGCCGAAAGTTGACGCCTTCCGAAAAGATGGAGCAGCAGCGTGCGAAAGAGGCGAAGGCGGTGGAAAAGGCAGAGCAAAAGGCTCGCAAGGAAGAGGAGAAGCGCGTGAAGGACGAGGAGAAGCGTCTCAAGGCAGAAGAGAAGGAAGCGAAGAGACGAGAGAAAGATCTGGAGGAGGAACGCAAAAGCCAGGAGAAACTCAAGAAGGAGCGCTCGCAGATGCGGTTGGGCGCATTCTTCCAGAAGCCGGCGACCCCTGCGAAGACTCAAGGCACGATCGACGACCCCGAGGACTCTGCTGTCCGTGCTAGGCGCCGGTCACTTTCACTCGAATCATACGACGATATAGCTGGTCAGATCCGACGCTCAGCTTCGCCTTCGAAAGGTGGAAAAGGTACCCCGAAAGCCACCCAGCCAACGCAAGCTGCTACTGCTGCTCAAACTCCTGCTAAATCCATTTTGTCGGATTACCGCAAATACTTTCTGCCTTTTGTCTTACAATCGCACACCACACTTGCTCCTGAAGACAGCTTGAAGCAATCTGAGGAAGAGAGAGAACAGGCACAGCGAGCTTTCGACGCAGAGATTGGAGACTCCTCGATCCAGGAGAAATACGATCTCGGCTTGCTGCCATCTTACGCTTCGATCAAGGGCCTTTTCCCGGCTCACCAACGCGCTTATAGAGAAGGACCTACCGCGCGACAAGTCGTTGAGCAGATACACGGAACTTCCTCACAGCGCCCAATTGACTTGACTAACGACATTCAACCCCACGATCCTCTGGATTTGCTCCAATCTCTTTCTCTCCGTTATCTGCATTTTGCTGAAGACGTGCGACCACCATACTTCGGAACGTACACCAAGAAACGTTCGTCACGCTCGTCACGACGTCTATCCCGCAACCCCTTCGCTCGAGAGCGTGACGACACGAATTATGATTACGACTCGGAAGCTGAGTGGGAGGAGCCCGAGGAAGGCGAAGATCTCATGAATGACGAGGACGACGAGGCCGAGAGTAACGGAGATCCCGACGAGATGGATGAGTTTCTCGATGACGAGCACGACGAAATGAAAAACAAGCGCAAGCTCATCACTGGCGACTTGCTACCCGTCAGTACTGGCTTATGTTGGGAGAACAATCAGCGCAAGGTAATACCCAGTACAGAGCGTGATGAAGGCGCAAGCGATTTGGCAGACATGCGCATGGCTTTCCTCATCCCCGGATTCATTGGTAAAACCATCGATCCATTCAGCACATCATACTGGGAGCCTACGACGATGCCGCCGCCTGGTGTTCCACTCAGGGATACTTTTGGCCTATCCCAGCAGCCCATTAGGCAGCCTCTGAAAGAGCGCCACAATAGCAACAGCGCGACGCCCGATCTCATCGGCGCAGCTCAGGGACAAAAGGGCCCGATCACCAGTTTGTCGACTGCCTCTGGCGAGAAACGCGGCAGAAAGCCTGCGCCGAAAGTGCTGAGCAAAGAAGATATGGACGAGTTCAAGGATGCTGTTGTGGGTAGTGGGCTGAAGAAAGCAGACCTGTGCAAAGGCTTGAAGTCGAGGTACGTTCTGATGTGAGCCCATTTTTGACATAAGTTTTGACTGATTGGTCCTGCAGGTTTCCCAAGATCCCAAATGATGTGATCAAAGACACGCTCGGCTCACACTTCGCCCAGATGGGAACAAAACGAGACGATAAGAAATGGGTGTATGTCGGAGCATCGTGAGACGTCACTCCTGGTTTGAACTGCATTTCAGCGCTTTTACATTCTATGATATATGACATTAGACCAATTCTCACAGGGGGAAGCTGCGGCGGTCACCCGCCTGCCTTTGCCGATCATCTTGGTGGAACCTTTGGTGCAGGCTTCGAAAATGAGCAGGCATCGATACAGCGAAGTAGGCTTCTTCGTCTGTAAAATATCAACACATCAATTTCCGAACACTGATCCGAACCCGGAAATCTTCTTCCTTAACCAATGAATCTATAAACAGCGCATTCATCTCTCGTGATCGTCGTAGACGCCCAGCGCTAAGTCATCCAGCCCATGATAACAACTCAGGATAATTACATTTCGATAGAATCCAATCATCAATTTGATCAAACGACAGCCTACAGCCAAGCTTAACTATGTTGTGTCACTGAGAAATCCGTATCTTCTGCCAGGCATACCATGAGTGTGGTCTCACTACTTCTGTTTTGAAGAGGCACGGCAAGGATACCCCCCGGTAGAAGAAACTTGGGACTTGAATTCGTCTGTGTTGTAAGTCGACTGTATTTTGCCGCGCTCTCTCTTCGATTGAGCGGCCGATAGCGTTTGTGCAAGGATGTTGGCCGCGTTCCGACCTTCCTATAAATCCGCCAACCCGAGCGCTGCGAAGGGAGTTGACCCATCAGCGACGGAGCGTTTTGACCTCAACAGCGAGACCAGTTCGGCCACTTGAACCGAATGGCCTCCTATATCGGCGAAGATGTCAGTTTGAGGCTTGATGACACCGCTCTCTGGGAATAAAGATGCCAATGTCGACAAAGTAATTTCCACCGTGTCCTCGCAATCTTCGCAGGTATTTTTGTTTGTTCCAACTTCAGTGCCTGACACTGCCATCATTCTTCCAGTGGCTTTGCGAGCCGACACTTCGTGCAGAGCTTTTGCGTTGATTTTCCCACTCGGCAGTCGTGACATTTCATGGGCTTCCAATAAGAACAATCTTTGTGGCCGCATGTAAGCTGGCAGGCTTTGGAAGGGCTCCTTTTGCATCCGTGCTGGCTCGCAGGACGCGTCACTTCGTACGACCACAAAAGCTTCTAGACTCGTCCTCTCCGTGCCAGCGTTGACTAGAATAACAGCGGCTGCTTGCACTTCGAAAATATTGTAAAGCCGAGACTCAATCTCTCCAAGCTCAATGCGGAACCTACGGTGCTTGACCTGCGTGTCGATGCGGCCCAGGAACGCGATTTTGCGATCAGCTCGTAGCTGCACACGATCGCCTGTTCTATATAGTCGCTCTGCACTGTCCGGCATCACTGGGTGGAGAAAGAACCTTTGCGAAGTCAGCTCCGGGCGACGAACGTATCCAAGTGCGACGCAAGGACCTGCAATAGCTAGCTCTCCGTCTACGCCCTCGCGCAAGAGGAGAGGTTCCACCGAGTGGGACTTTCCCTCCTTTGCTATGGGTAAGAAGCAAACGTTATACCCAGGCAGAGGGTTGCCGAGGTGACGGGGCAGTCAGGCCGAAGTTCGTCCTAGGTTGCCGTAACAGTTGTCTCAGTTGGACCGTAAGTGTTGATGATACGGAGACGCGGTCGCGCAAGGCGATTGACCAGAGTAGGTTGACAGACTTCTCCTCCGAGATTGACGAGACGGACACAAGCTGGCAACAGCTGGACACATCCCATAGGCTGTGCAACATCCATCATGCCAATCATCATTGGCACAGTGTTGACAATAGTCGTCGCGCGCGAGTAGACTCTAATAAAGGGCGGATCATGATCGCAGAGCTTGTTTCGCTCGATAACCTGTCAAAGATTCGACTGCGCAAAGGCCGCTTTTCAGCAGCGATCAAGACTGGTCCCACCCGATCTTGCAGCTCACAGACTTGATTGGCTTGAACGGAATCCGTGATGATGAGGCCGACCGATGCGTTAACGACACAGTGGCAGCCCAATCGACTGAGACGTCTGGGTCAAAGGAAAGCCATGTTGCACCTGGTTATGTCGTAGCTGATATACTCAGTGCAAATTCGACTCTCTCTCTAGCTATACAGCTATAACCGGAGTACCGCAGTTGTTTGCACAAAGCTGTGTGATTTTCTTCGTCACCAATACCGCAACAACATTCGCTTCCTAATACGGCTTGGTCTGTAAACCATCGACAGTCTGGCACGAGAATGCTATTGCCTCTCGTCGTGTTCTCGAGTCTCGAAGCCAAATCTGAAATCTGATTCAACTCAGCCATGACTAAGATGCTAGCAAATGGGTCAGGCGTAGATCGACAGGCTTTCTCCGCGGCGTCCTCCCCTGTCTTGCTGTCCGGAGCACCTCAGAGCTTCGCCTTGACTGCTCCCTTGCCTCCATTGAGCCTCTCGTCGTCTGCAAATTGATAGTAGAAATCCAGGCACTCCTTGTTCGCCAGCGTATCGGAAGGCTTGATCTTCTTTCCAGACACAATCTGCTTGACTGGAAGCTCAACTTTCTTGAGGTTGATTGTCGTCTGCATCATGTTGTTAGGCTCACAGAGGTTGCTGCACACAAGTCGCGCGCTTTTACTTACAGGAATCTCAGGCGTCTCAAACACATACTTCGGCACGCATCGCCTGCCAACGTCCTTAGCTATAGCATCCTTGGCTCTTTGCACCAGCTCAGCCGTGAATTTCGCTCCCGGCTTCATGAGCAGGAATAGCATAACGCGCTCGTCCTCATCAGTCGGCCTCCTTTGTCCAACGCAGATACTGTCCTGGATCTCCTCCGGAAATCTGGCGTCAAGCACATTGTAAATCTCAGCGCTTCCGAACCGCACACCGGACGGGTTGAGTACACCATCTGCACGGCCGTGCAAGTTCACTTGCTTCGTTGTGGGATTGATAGAGATGAAATCTCCGTGCGCCCACACGGAAGGGTTTTGGAAGCGGGCAAAGTACGCGCCGAAATATTTTGCTCCAATCCTGTGCTTTGCGCCGTGAGCCGGCTCATCATTCCAAAAGCGCACCGGCATTGTTGGGAACGCATTAGTGCACACAAGCTCGCCCGCCTCGCCCAGTGGGACGGCGTGGCCAGTCTCGCCTTCTAGTGTATCGGGCGAGAATGCCTGCACGTCCATACCTAGCGCCGCAGTCTGGCAACCGCCGGCGTACAAGGGCTTCAAAGGTGTGTCTAGGACCAGACAGGCGGCCAAGTCGGTTCCGCCGCTGATGTTTGCCAGCTGGACGTGCGTAGGGAAGGCTTGCGAGTAGAACTGGTGGAACTGAGGCTCGGAGAGAACCATTCCTGTGCTCGTAACGCGGCGCAGAGCACTCAGGTCTGCAACTTCGCGAGGGTAGATGGGGGGTTGTGCAGTGGCGAGCGTTTGCATGTAGCGAGGTGAGGTGCCAAAATCGGTCACACGCTGGGATTCGAGGAGCCGAATGAATGTCTTGGGTTCGGGCTGGAAAGGTGAGCCGTCATAGAGGATGGCCCGCGAGCCGTGAATCATGCTGCTGCAGGATGTGAGGTACATGATCCAGCCAGTAGTGGTGTATTGCAGCACCGTTGAGTCCGGGCCCATGTCTCGGTGCAGCTTGCCTTCCTTCTTGTTGTTGACGAGGATTCCGCCGATGCCGTGCACGATACATTTCGGCATGCCGGTTGTACCAGAGCTGTAGACGATGAGAAAAGGGTCGCCGAACGCAAAGCGCTCGAATTGCAGGATCTTGTTTCCAGCGGAAGCCTGGAGAAAGTTCGAGAGTGTTTCTGTGCGTGGAACGATGGTGATGTCTTCAGGCCTGTCCTGCCATCGTGGCATGCTGACCATGCCCTGAAACTCTGATATGCCGTTCATACCCGAGATGATCTCCTTCATCTTCGGGCGTAGGTCGACAGTCTTGCCATTGTAGACCGCCCAGTCGTCTGCAAAAACGAATTTAGGCTTGATTTGGTGCAGCCTGTCGAGCACGCCTTTGGTACCCATGTCCGTGGACGAGCTACTGAAGAGACCTCCCAGTGCGGTGACGGCATAGAAGACGGTCAGGGTGTCGATCGAATTGGAAGCAACGACAGCTACACGGTCACCTTTACGGACTCCGCGGGCTCGCATGGCATTAGCCAAGAGAGCTGTTCTTTCACGGATCTCCCGCCAGGTACAGTCCCTGATCTCATTGCAGCCTTCCCTCACCTCCGTACAAGCAACTGCGTCGTCCTCCTTGTCGATCGTCGTCGCTTTACTAGGATCCGTAGGACTGGGAGTGTATAATACGTTTTCGGCAAAATTGACCCGTACGCCTTCGAACCAGGAGGGCACAGATTCCATAGGAGCCGATTGATCAACGACTTTCGAGTAGCTCCCGGAATGGACCATTGGATACTGCTTGAAAACCTCTTCCCAGAAAGCGGAGTTCGAGGTGACGGACCAGCCATGCAATTCATCCCAGGTTTGCATCTTCAGCCCATACTTTCGATTGATTTGCTGCATGAAGGCCCAGGCATTGGTGCTTTTTGGGTTGGGATGCTCCCAGAGTTTTGGTGGAGGCGCGAGTTTGCTTGCCATGTTGCTCTAAAGTGCTATGTTTTTCAGCCAAAATTGTAGAAATGATCCACGAAGTATGCTCCAAGGATACGCAATTTCAAGCTGAAAGCATGATGCATTGTTATATGCAAGATAAGAGTTTCCGGGTAGTCGGCTATCGAGCTCATGTCGTCGGCTCGGTTCGGTACAAAGTTGAAGCGGGGTGGCATTCGTGGGATTTGGACGACGAACACTCGACACGACATCTTGCACTTTCCAGGGTACTAATCGTATCAGCTGGGCATGATAAAATACTCGTCCAGCACGTGGGGCTGTGGACTAGCTGTTTGCCCGTTCCTGATCTGCGAGCTTTGTTCTTCGGCTTTACAGCGAAAGGCTGCAACACGATCAGTGCGCACCGAAAGCTGCCCATCTGTGGAACTTCATCGACACCCTCCGTCCTCACCTACAGGATTTCATGTTTTGGGCGACGGCGCTGTCAGCCGCTATCAATTGATTGATAGATCTCCAGCTCAGCGCACTGTACATATATGCAGACGATCAGCTGCCGAGAGGCCAGCTCCAATGTGAACACGCAGCGAAGGATTCGCTGTGGAGAGCTGTACCAAGGTAGGAGAGCTGCTAACCCAATCAGTCACAGCATACCACAGCCGCAGTTGACTCGATCGGCGACACGAGGTTCTTGGTGGACGGGCTATGTCTTGTCCCTTGCTACAAGCGAAGATGCCGAGTTGATCGGACCTGTTATTCACTTGATCCACAACACTCACCTTTTTCGAATAAACCCGCCGGCGCAGACCACTCGTCGGTACAGCCCATGATAAACCACAATGGAAGTTCCTTCTCACCGCGCCTGCGCAGTGTGCCGGGCCCAGAAAGTGCGCTGTCTCCCTGATGAAAGCAACCCGGATGCGTGCCAGCGGTGTGCGCGAGCTGGCCGAGCATGCGTCTTCACGCCGCTTCAGAAGCGCAAGCAGCGCAAGCGGACCGATACTCGCGTCGCCGAACTCGAGCGGGAAATGCGCGCGATGCGAGCGCTGCTGAAAGAGAAGAGCGAGGATGATGGCTCGGATGGTGGGATCAAGCCGGGCGCAGAGAAGGACACCGTGCGAGAGGACGCGCCAGGGGATACCAACAACACCTCTGCAAGTCAGCAGTCGTCTAGTCCTGATGAAGTGCTGCAGGGCTATTCGCAAGTCTTCGCAGCGGGAAAGAGCGCTTTGGAACAACAGAACCAAGGCTTCAGCCGGCAAAACCCCAAGGCCAAGGTCACAGCTTCAAGGGAGAGACCAAGGGAGGGAGAGGATGTTATCAATCGAGGCGTATTGTCCATGCAAGACGCCCGCCGTCTGGTCGAGCACTACAAGACGAAGCTATATCCCCAGTGCCCACAAGTTTACATTCCGGACACCTGCTCGGCCGATGATCTCCGCGAGAGCAGGCCGACCCTTTTTCTGGCAGTGATCGCGGCCGCCGCTGAGATCGAGAGTCCAGATTTAGCCAACATATTGGACCAGGAAGTACTCCAAGAATACGCCAATCGTACTGTTGTGAGAAGTGAGAAGTCGATCGAACTGGTGCAATCGCTCCTAGTGAGCGCGGTCTGGTACGTTCCTCCGACTAAGTTTGGGAATTTGAAGTACTACGAATACATATCAATGGCTGCTACCATGGCATCGGACTTGGGAATCACCACCAGACCGTCAACATTGAACCGCAGTAGGTTCGCTGCTCGGTATGGCGCTCCATCACCGTCCTTGCATCCTTCAGAAGATATCTCCAACCCCGATCTAAGCATGTCCATTCGCGTTTCTCACGATGTGGACGGCACTGGAAGTGTTGAGTGCAGACGAACATTCCTCGCCTGTTACTCCATCTGCATTGGTATATCTCTGAGTCTTCGTCGTCCAGCGATGATGCGCGTAACGAAGTACACGAAAGAGTGCCTTGAGTTTCTGGAGAATTCGCCCCAAGCCACGCATGGAGATGTCTACCTTGTTGCGTGGACGCGTCTCTGGATGATCGGTGAAGAAATCTCCACTGCATTGTCCTACGATGACCCCGGCGAGACAGCTTCTATCTTGGATACCTCAACACAGACGATGATGACGGCTTTCGAAAAGAAGCTAACAGAGTGGAGGGCGCGCGTACCTGACCAACATTTTGCGCCCAGTCTTAAAGTCATGTATTACACCATCCGAATGTTCTTGCATGAGCTCGCTCTTCACATCGACCACTCGCCGGAAGACTTCAAAGCGCCGTATCAGATGGGAGCCATCCATCCTTGTAGCGAGCAAGACATACCAGTCAAACCGGTTGTACACGCAGTGGCGGAACTCGTCCAATGCTCGCACGCACTCATCAATACCTTTGTCGAAATGGGAACCGAGACGGTCCGCTGTCTCCCAATCTTTTACTTTGTCCGGGTGTCGTTCGCGGCCTTCGTATTGGCGAAACTTTGCCTGAGCGCTGCGAGTCCGCACAGTCGGCTCGCTGACACTATCGACCGGAAGACACTGCAAGCAGAAGCTCACGTTGATAAACTGATTCTGTTCGTACAAGAGACTATCGGGTCAAAAGGGCGACCGGTGCCTTCCATATTTCTGGCGCTTCTATTTAAGCTGCGACAATGGTGCTCTCATCCTGAGCTGATACAGCAGGCGGACGCGCAAGGTGCGCCGACCGACATCTGGCCTGAAGGTATTAAAAAAGCCCAAGAACAGATTGCGATAGATGGGCCAAGAATCGCCGAGGTGCTGAATAGCTCGACGGAGCCGTCGCCGGAGAACGTGGCGGGTCCTGATGTGACACCCGCTCACTGGAATACGCCTTCGGCCTGGAGTGGTGAGCCCATGACAGTGGGTGCTGGTGATGCCACTGCCAGCCTTGCAGTTGATCAAGGAAGTATTTCCACACAGCAGGCCCGCTCAATACAAATCCCCAGCACGCCAACATTGAATGCGAGCCAAACTCTGCCTCAATTGGAAAACCAAGCCTCCGTATCAATCACGGGCCAACAGGGCTCTGCCTTTGAGGCCTGTAACCTCGAGCCCAGTATCATCGACTCTTCTCTCTCCTCCAACTGGACACTTCAAGACCCCATGGAGCTAGATGGTAACATGCTCGCCTTCCTGGACAACGTCGACGACTTCTCCCAAGTCGGTCTGACTGGTCTCGAAGATTGGGAGACTTTTCAGAACCATTTTGGCTCAGTCCAGGGACTAGATGAGTGGCATGGAGCATGATAGCCAGGGGCAGGCGGGCTTTGGATGATAAAATCGTTTGATAAATTTGAAGGTGAGACCATTAATGGTGATAGGGATGATTCTCAGGCCTGGCGACCTTACCTTGATCCACCAAACGATACCGCAGATGTTTAGCTGGGAAATCTCTACCGCACAAATAGCAACATCGTCCCGGTACGCATGTTGCCTTGATTGCGATGGCCTCACACTCGGCTGCCTTGACACTCCCTTCGTGTAAGACGGGTGCCGCTTGCTGATGGAATGATTCGCCGTGACTGTTGCGGTGGATGCGAGATGAGCAAACTCGATTGCGAACTAAGGCATACATGACGATCCGCCGATGCTTTACTTATGGGACTGGCACATTGTGAGAAAGTGCGGCACCACGTGGACGACAGCGTGGCAGACAGCAGCTGAAATGCGGAGCGAAGTCCGTTGCCGGTGGAGACAGCAGTCGGGCCGTCGTCATGACGGCATCTTTCCATCACTAGACCGGCTAGACAGGGGACCCGTCACAACATGTGAAATCATGCTAGACTAATACTCAAAAGTCCAGAGGTCAGCAAGTTTCCGTCGCTTCGGATTGCGACAGTTTCACAGGGAGCTTATGCAAACCTGTCGTCCTCCAAAAGTTCCCTTGCAAACCAAGATGGCTGCACCCTCGGAGAACACCCTCTCAGACACGATCCGCCATACCGTTCCCACAGCTAGCAATGGCGATGTGACCGCCAATCCAACCACCCGTAAACTCTACAATGAGCTCGGCAAGGAGATCAACAGGTACCCGCAGGGCAAACCATACAATGTTGCCATCGACACTGTTCCCGTCACCATTGAGCGCATGCCGTATGTCCCATCTGAAGGCGACAAATTAGTCGACCCTGGCACTGCCCGAGCTACCATCGCCGCCGATAACCAGCATCCCAACGGCACGACGAAGGACAATTGGGCGGAAAAGCATAAATCGAAGACTGTGGTGCAGCAACACTGCTTGTACTTCGACCAGGACGGCGACGGTATCATCTACCCACACGACACCTTCATAGCCTGTCGCAAATGGGGCTGGGGCATCTTCCTCTCCGCTCTTGCCACCTTCATCATCAACTTCAATCTTTCTTACCCAACGCAGTCTGGCTGGCTGCCCGATCCGTTCTTCAGGATCTACATCAGCAATGTTCACAAAGCCAAGCATGGTAGCGACTCTATGAGCTTCGACAATGAGGGGCGCTTCTCGCCGCAAAAGTACGAAGACATCTTTGCGAAGTACGACAAGGGACAGAAAGGCGGACTCGACTGGACCGATCTTTTGAGGTTTCACAGAGGCCAGCGTATGGCCATGGACTTTTTTGGTTGGAGTGCTGTCTTCTTTGAGTGTAAGTTTGCAACCACCGATTCATTCGCTTGCGGTCTCTGATTTAAAAACACAGGGCTTGCGGTATACCTTCTCCTATGGCCTGATGATGGCTTGCTTCGCAAAGAAGATATTCGTCGCGTGTTTGACGGCAGCATCTTTGAGTACAAGGCCCAGGAGCACGCCCGCAAGACCCGTGGCTCATAATTCAAACAATATGCCTCGCAAGGCAGTCATTCCAAGGTCAAAATCAGAAAGTTCAAATTACATATTCTACAGCACTCGAAGAGCGTTGACAGGCCTCAGGGCTATTGGCCTCCGTCATTATCGAGTAGGACTCTCGCGCTTGCATGTCAGGAAGCTACAAAGTCTGACTTCTCACCATATTTGTCCGAGTTCACGATTGTGAACAAAATGGATTCATTAATGTTTTTGTCGGATGTTGGGAAGACTAAACGGCTTTTGCTTTTGACTTTTTGAAGCGGTGGAGAGAGGCTCAATCCCCAGAGCAGGAACTACTTAGGTCCAAGCGTTTTACTCCTAGACATGCCGATTCAGCGATCAGGCAAGTAATCCAAGACAGAGATCACATACAGAAAGCCAGAGCCTCTGCAAATTGCCCCTCCACACCCGTTCCAACATCCCGAGAAATCCGAGAAACCCTCTCGAACAGCACCAGGGTACCTAGTAGCCCGCTTCGAACCTCCCTCCAATAAGAATGATCTCACTCTGGGAAGGAAAGCATGCCCGATATGATGTGAGCCCCAGGTCACCACGAGAGCTCATGCTTGATCAGAATGAAACAAATTCGGGATCGATGATTGCATCATACTCGCGTGAGACGCCTTCACTGTTCGCATCCTCCGGACCTTGCGGGTATGCTTCTCATCCCGCCCAACAAGAATCATTAGACCGTCCTTAGTCCTTTCCGCATCACAGAAGCACGAAAAGAAAGAAGCGTTCGAGTGTAGATATATAATCTATCGATCACTCCACGAATTCCTGGACTTCCAAATCCACACCATTCTCATCATATGTTCGGCCAATGACAATGCATTCCACACTCTACAAACATGTTTTTACCAATGCCCTACGAAGATCATCCCGGCCGGGAGGTGTCGGGCTCACGTCCGTATCTCGCCTTTTCCATGACTGCACACGCCTGCATCAAGCGAAGCGAAGCCTTGACTCTAACGAACACCTTGACAGCAGTCTGCACTGGACCGCAGATACTCCACATCTCACGAATCGGCGAGATGAAGCTCTGCACAACGCAGGCCCATACACATCCAACCGCGCCAAGCAGACTTTTGCGGCATTCGACCTGACCGACCGCGTATATATCGTGACGGGTGGCGCCCGCGGCATTGGAATTGCCATGGCCGAAGCTCTTGCTGAAGCTGGCGGAGAGGTACATTGCCTTGATCACCAAGATGCGCCCAGTGAGGAATTCTACAAGGCCGCGGAACAGATGGACAGGGCGCCTGGAGCGGGTAGCCTGCACTATAAGACAGTGGATATCACGCATCGCCAGAGCCTCGACAAGACGGTCGGCACCATAAGCGAGAAGCATAAGCGGCTGGACGGGCTGGTGGCCGCGGCTGGTGTCGTGCAAGTCGCGCCTGCTATCGACTATGAGATGGAAAACGCCAAGAAGTTGATGGATGTCAATCTGCTTGGGGTGTTGTCGACGGCAGACGCATGTGCGAGCGCCATGATGAAGTACAAAAGTCGTGGGAGCATCTGCTTGATTGCCAGCATGAGCGGCATGATTGCGAACAAAGGTATGTTGTCCTCGATGTACAACTCGAGCAAGGCCGGCGTGATACAGCTCGCGCGCAATCTGTCAATGGAGTGGAGCAGAGTCCAGGCGGATGGGAGTGGAGGCATCCGAGTGAACTCGCTGAGTCCAGGACATGTTGTCACGCCGATGGTTATGCAAACTCTGAAAGAGGCCCCTGGGGCCAGAGAAGTGTGGGAGGCGGAGAACATGATGGGTAGGCTTGGAGAGCCGTCTGAGTTCAGGGGCGCAGCACTTTTCTTGCTTAGCAATGCGTCTTCTTTCATGACGGGCAGTAATTTGATCATGGACGGGGGCCATACCGCTTGGTAGCGTAGGGACGTGTCCTACCTGGAATAAGGAATGAACGTATTTCTAGCTTCGGTATCTCAGACTCAGCAGACGATGGATCCTCGTTTCGCATTTCTTTTCATGATTGTCTTGCGTAAGTTCCTTCCGAACCGGGTCGACTGCGCACGACCCGGATCGCCAGAGCCGAACAAAAATTGATCACATGCAGTCTTAAAACAGCCGCGGAACTAAAGCCTAGAGCGTCCTAGTCCTGAATCGAAAGCTATTGCGGGATTAGACCTGATAATTGACTGTGTGGTCGGCATGCAGTGGACACAACAATTTCTCCATTTCACTGCCGATAAGTGCGTCGAAACTAACTCGGCCTTAGTCAACCTGAAGATATCATCCATTCCAACTGTTGTGCTAAGCTCTCAAGTAGAGTGGATCCGGAGGCTCTACTTACACTACGCACGCCAGCAGCGATGAAGTGAAGAGAGCTGGAGAAATCTGTTCGGATTCCTCGTAGGGCGATTGCCTCATCCACCGAGACCGAATCTCTATTGCCTGTCTGGGGTTGGGACTCAGGCTTTAACGCGGCTTGGACCCATATCGAGGCAAATCTTTCGCACTGCACCAGAACAAAGCGTACGGAGTCTCGGATAGGACGTAGATTGCTCGAAAGAAGTAGGGCGGTGGAGAGCTGAGACATGTTGCTCGCATAAGCCGCAACCATTTCGTCCACGGTTTGAGCGTCAGTCATAGAAGCTCGGAGCGTTGGAGTGATAGCAGAGACGGTGATAGTGACGTGAGAGCGTAGAACCTGGAGAAAGACGATGAGAGCTTGTCGCAGGCGAAGCAGAAGTGAGCTGTGCTTCGTAATGCTGTTGATCTGCAGTGCTGATAGAGTTTGCTGCGCATAGGTGATCTGCAAGATCAAAACCAATGCTTCGTGATGAGTTTTCGGGGTAGCTTCGCAAGTTATGTTCTGTAATGCGGCTGGGATGCGATAGGATATGTGAACGGACTGCAACATTTCTGAGATGCTCGATGACTCCTCGTCACTTTTTCTGACATCGGTGGTTATTGACAGGGCGGCAGGGTCTACCGATGCACCTGCACCAAGTGTCTCCTTGGCCAGTTCCGTAAGCAGGAAATCATTTGCCCAAGATAAAGGCGAATGCCTCATCCGCAAGAATAGTGTCGTAGCGAAGTCGAGGAACAAGTCGCCGGACGCGGCCAGGAAAGTACACTCCAATGCTTTGAGCATGTCGATGAGACCGTGTTGCTCAATCAGACAGCGCTGGAGCTTCGGGGTCAGATTAGTACCGACTGTACTGATCCAAGACTGAAGGGCATCGTCAAAGAGCTGAGGGAAAGGTGACAAATGACTGCTTCCGAGCTGACTGCGCAAGAGGGCAAAGTCAGGACGAATGGTCACTGACTCTGTAGAGTCATTTGCTGAGGATGGTGGACTGAGTCTATCCAGAAACATCTTCGTCTTTCCTAACGCGAAAATCTCCGCCGTTTTGTCTTGCAGGAAGACCGGCGAGCTGTGCAAACCGGCTCTCGAGAGTAGGAGTGTATGACTGGAATGCCAAACATTCCCAAGCGGACATGAACTCTCCGACTGGCGAACAAACATGTCGTGATCTTCCAATATAACAGCTCCCGTCGAGATCCATCTCCCGACCGGCCTGAGATATGTCTGCGTTCCTTCGAATAAGATCGAACTGAAGACCTCGAAGTCGTGATCATCGCCACTCAACTGTGACACACAAGATTTCTCGTAGAGCGCATCCAATATGGCAAATGGCGAGGTAGTTGGTAGGTTTCCGATGATGGTAGCGACTTCACATAATGGCCGTGCGAGAATCTCCGCCTCTGCCAGGACGCCAGTCAAGCTTACAAGCTTCTTCTGGACAGCACCTACGTACTTTTTTTCAATGTTGGACAGATCGGTCTCCAATGTTCTGAGCAATCGCTCGACTGCTGCCTTGCAGGTCTGAGTGTACGGCCGAGAGTCCTCCTGCGAGATCCATGTCCTGACTAGCTGCAGTGCATTTCCAAGGTCGGCAGATTGAGCCAGGACATCTTGGAAAGTCTTCTGGCATGAAGTGACAGTTTCAGCGCTCGGTTTTGGTTGAAACTTACCACTGACGGGTTCGTTGCCGTAAAGTGTTGTTGCGCACCCGCGGAGCATGAACAGGGATTCACGGATGGCAAGCAGGTCGGAGAGGTTTTTAAAATCTTCCAGTGCTGAGCGTCCATGCGGAACTTGAGAGCACTTGATCCGGTCGAGCACTGATACATCTGGTGCGCTCACGTACGATCGCGCTATTGCTTCGCTGTTGTGCTCATCAATAGTGGTGGCTTGACTGGAAACGGTCGGCTCAGAGTCTAGGTCGTCGCTGAAGCCGGTCTCATCTCCGCTCGAGTGATAGCCATGCTCGATGTCGTCCCAGACACCGGGCTCATTCAGGGGATCGTCTGCAATGATAGCTTCCCAAGTCAACTGCTGCCCAGGAGATTCTTCATGATAGAGCGATGCTAGTGCATCGGTGCGTGTCTTCTCTACCGGCCTATCGGATAGGGCCAAGATCAGTGCAAGAATCTCCGGCAACCATTTACCATTGCCCGGAAGCGCTTCCAGTCGAGATCGCAGGGCTTCGGAGAGGTCGTCGCGATCTAAGACCGTGAATTTCTCAATGAGACCGTCCAGCCTGGCTTTGACATCGAACTGATTCGTTCGGCCGTGACTGTTGTCTCGGAGGCCTCGAGCGACGGCTGGCCTGGTCTGGGCGATAACTCGGTCTCCTGCATCGACGCCGAGCACACGCTGGACTAGAGAGTCGGCGAGGGCGCTGATCCGGGCGGCATGAGCCATCCTTGCCGCAACATGCCGGATGTGCGGGAGCTGATGTGACTGCGCCGGTACCAGTTGCAAAGTAGCGGCCTTGTTGTTTTGTCGCCAAAGTGTCCCGATGCAAGCTTGACGCGGCGGCACGCACGCGTTTCGCCAGTCGCCCGCTTTTGGGTTGAAACAAGCTTTCAGGGACCGCTGGACCGCTGCGAGCGCGCGGAACTTTGGACGATGCGACCAACTACGTAACGCCGCTCAACTCACCACTTTCGCCTCCACCGCCGCAGCAGACACGCCTACGAGGGACGCACCACCCCATCGTAGCACTTCGAGCCTCTCGGCACTCACAGAAATCATGCGCTGAGCCTTCACCGCTGTCCGGACCGACAACATTGCCCCAAAGACTCCGCCAGCATGGCCATGGCAAAACCTATCCGCCTGATGGCGGGAGCCACCATGCTGTTCTTCGTTTTCCTGCTATTCAGCATGATGAGCTCGCCGCCCTCAATAGACGGTCTTACTGGCCCTAATGAGGCCCAGAAGATGGACGACATGGCACGGGATCCCAATCTTGACGGTAAGTCCGGAGTCTTTCCTCACAGCCCAAGGATCGCGGGGTTCGGTGTCCTGACAACTGCATAGAAACCCTCGAGCCTCCAGAGCCTTTGCACCGTGTTAACGGGCACAACTACGATGCCGATAATCCCACCAGCGATCGCATTAATGCCACGCTTCTCTCCCTGGTCCGAAATCAAGAGCTGGACCAATTGATCCAGTCTATGAAAGATCTCGAGCGCACCTGGAACCACAAGTTTAACTATCCTTGGACATTCATAAATGATGTCCCGTTCACAGAGGAATTCAAGAGGGAGACGCGCAAGCACTCGAACGCTGAGATCCGCTACGAGATCATACCGAAAGAGCACTGGGAGATTCCGTCGTGGATCAACAAGGACATGATGAAGGAGAGCGCGGATCTGCTGGCGGATCAAGGCGTGCAGTACGCTCACCTGGAGAGCTACCACCAAATGTGTCGCTGGAACAGCGGCATGTTCTACAAGCACCCAGCGCTGCTAGACATGCAGTACTACTGGCGCGTGGAGCCCAACGTACACTTCTTCTGCGACATAGACTACGATGTTTTCCGGTACATGCGTGACCACAATAAGACTTATGGTTTCACTGTAAACCTTTACGACTCGCCGGAATCCATCGCCGGTCTATGGCCTGAGACACTGCGCTTCCTGGCCAACAAGGAGCACTCGCTCGCCAAGCCAAACGCGATGAACTGGCTCACCGACAAAGACCGAAGACCAGAACACAATCGCAAGGCCCACGGATACTCCACTTGTCACTTCTGGAGCAACTTCGAGATCGCTGACATGAACTTCTGGCGCTCGCCCGAATACGAAGCATACTTCGAGCACCTTGACCGCGCAGGCGGCTTCTTCTACGAGCGCTGGGGTGACGCTCCTGTTCACAGCATCGGACTGGGCTTGTTTGCTGATCCTAACAGCATCCACTGGTACGTGCAATAATGCTCAAGTGCAGCGAGAGATGCTACCTGAAACCCTAAGGACACAAAGCTGACAAATCTCTTTCACAGGTTCAAGGATATCGGATACCAGCACATCCCCTTCTTCAACTGCCCCAATTCCCCGAAGTGCAAGGGCTGCGTTAAGGGTCGCTTCACCGACGGCGAAGCCTGGCTGCACCGTGAAGATTGCAGGCCGAACTGGTTCAAGTACGTTGGTAACGAATGGGCGGTGCCGGAGAAAGAGGCTGTCTAGATTACGCTTTTGGCTCACCGAAGGAGGAGGAATCTATTCTGAATGAACGACTGGCTACGCGAAAACCGATCTTGCACGTGCGCTATGCGAATCAGCACAGACACATTGCAACGCTGCGTCGCGCTCGGGAGGTGGTACTGTGTATCTGATCTATGTCCCTGTCTCCCTCCCTTGCACTGCCGCGCTCAATGTTAGGCCTTTGAAAGGCACTGAGGGGCACAACAGGTCTCTTGAATCATGGATGTATATATCTCTACGCAGAAGGGGAGGGGCTCAGGACGTTCAGGCGCGGGGGAAGGGAATTTGTACGTATGGCTAATATCGCCGGCTGACTGAGCTTACGTCCACAGCGTCCTCGAGACTTTCGATCATCAGACAAGTAATGCCACCTGTACTTGCGTTGTCATCTACATTCATTTACCAGAAGCCAAGATGGTGGACTGAGGCAGCCATCTTGCTGCACCGCCCACTGGTGCCTCCCGCTCGTGCCGCTCCGCTTCCTCAGCCACTCCAATGACGTCCTGCTGTGGCGCGATTCTAGACCAGATTGGCCGAGTCGCATCTCGCGCGACAGGGCACGCGCAGCCGGCGAGGCAAAGCAAAGCAGTGCCTCCTCGTGCTGAATCACGAGACCGAGGACCGCTCTGTATAAAAGTGCAGTCATACGTCGCTTATGCCGCAGTGAAGCTCCTCGATCTATCGCCTCATCAGCCCAAAAACGCCTCGAGCGGATAACGCAGCTTAGCGACAACTTCCACCAAACCCCACAGCACCCCACTACGACACACTTACAATGATTTCCGCGATTATCCTCGTGATCATCACCATCTTTTGTAAGCTCGCCGTAATCCCCGTTTCTGCTAGCGTCGGCTAATAGGCCAAATCCAGTCCCGCCCGTGGGCGTCTACATCGTCGCCGGCTGCGGCGCCGACCTCTTCATCAATATCTGCCTGACCATCCTCGCCTTCCTGCCCGGCCACATCCACGCGTTCTATGTCATCTATGTCTACTACAACCGCAAGGAGCAGGCTGCCGAAGGGTACTTCGAGAACAGGCCGGCGCCCGGCGTGTACAGCGATAACGTGCAGACTGGAGGGCAGGGGTATGGGACGATGGGTCCGACGAG
The DNA here is from genome assembly GCF_011745625.1 of Cladosporium halotolerans. Taxonomy (NCBI): domain Eukaryota; kingdom Fungi; phylum Ascomycota; class Dothideomycetes; order Cladosporiales; family Cladosporiaceae; genus Cladosporium; species Cladosporium halotolerans. The sequence continues at coordinate 43,389 of NW_027191513.1, forward strand.
GTGAAGAGGTGAAGAGGTTGATTGGCGACTCTGGAATGTTTGGAATGGCAGTATACTACGGCCACGAGAGCGAGGAGGAGAGGTGAAAATTGGCTGGTGAGACGAGAGGCCAATTTCGATACCCAGATACAAATCACGAACACTTTTCATACTGTGCTTTTGCCACTTTTGCGATCACGCGGCCCTCAGCGGCCTCAGAGATACAAGATTGAACGTCTTCAGGTCTCAAGAGCTAGTGCCGCTTAGGTTTGTGTAACAACTTACGCCGCCGACGGCATCCCACCCGTCTGCCGCCAGCTGATCCATACACGCGTCTCCAAGCTTGACCAAATGAATGCGCTATTTTAATCAAGTAGCAGTGACCCCACGCTCGACAATGCGTTACAGCGTCCTATTCAGGTGGGCTGGATCTTTGACGACTACGCCGGAAAGAGGTGGCTACCATTCCATAGACACACCTGATCTCGTTCGGGGTTCGGGCATCGCTGCATCGAACGTTAAACAACTTCCGCGGTATGCGTTGCCTAGAAGCTCCTCCGTCTTCAGTCGCCGAAAGCTGGCGGTCCTGGACCTCAAAGAAAAAGCTCAGATGGGCGAGACTCTGGTTCTCGGTCATAGACAACAGTGCATTAAACCTGTTAAGTGGAACTTCCGCCTCGTCAGTCTCGATTCATTATACTCTCGCCTTGGCATTGTGCCAGGACTCAAAAACACAAGTTGTCACGAACCAATTCGCAAGCAAGCGATCAAATGGTGACATTTACTCCTCCCATCTCCTCGATTCCACGAACGTTATCTTCACATACTTTAGGCGCTCGACAAAATCGCGCTGAGAAGCGATGGGCGCGCAGTTTCGACGCGATTGGCTTTCCAAACGATCAAGGCACGCTCCCGTACTTTGACATATTTTGTTCTGCAAGTGTATTCATCGAGAAGGAGTGCGGGCCATTGCTGCGTAGAAAGTGATAGAAATACCCGATAGTGTGGCTCTAGTCGGGCTACCGTACGACTACCGTGCTATAGCCATTGCTTCCGCTCTCCAAATTCGTGGGGTGTCTGAACATTGTCACTGGATCCCCCAACTCTGACGTCTCTTCCACGGAACTTTACCGCAAAATTCATCGACAACCACGTAGAGGAACAAAAGGCTAGATGCTGAAAACCAGCGATGTACGTACTCGATCAATCCGCAGCACATGCATGTACATACGCCGCTTGACATAGAAGACGATGATATGGCCAACCACTTCGGTTACCAACCCTTGTCGACCCCGACAGCGATGTCGTACGCAATATGTCGCTTGGATCTGGCAAAATTGTCTAGGCAAATCACTGACAAACTTGCGCTGGGGCTTTTCGAAGGCAGGAAGCTACATTACGACCATATGCTGAGACTTGACAGCGGCCTTCGTTCTTCACTCGAGTGCATGCCAGAGTTCTTCCACTTTGGGACGCCCCATGACAAGCATACATCGCTTGGATTGGGAGCACGGACTCTTGTCTGGCAAAGGAACATGTTTCACATAGGCTTCAATCTCTGATTTTGCCGTTTGCATCGAGAGATCCATCTTCGTGAGCAAAAGGGCCAAAGTTCTCATACTCTCATATCGTCTGCCTGCAGTCAGCTCGCACCATCCTCGAGATCAAACGGGTCATGGATGAAGAGTTTCCAGTCCTGATGCCCTCAAGCTCTGTGATTTGGTCCATCGTACATCATGTCTTCGTGGCTGCCGTGGTCCTTCTCGCGAATCCTTGCTTCAACTGGGACGAATTAATCGCTAAGACAAGAAAGGAAGAAGTCCTGGCCGCTTGCCGTTTATCAGCTCGCGCACACGAAACCTCAAACTTTGCTTGGATAGCAATCGACTTTATGATGGCAGTCCTTTGGAGACGCTGGAAGAGAAAAAAACAGAAGGCTATGAGGCAAGAAGGGCAACCTTTGTGCGCCACCCATGCTGACCGGGGCGAAGCCGTGATCTTTCCTCAACGAAATGTCACGAGGTCTGAATCTGGACACATATACCCTGCGCCGGCTCAATTGGATTCCTCGCAGACCCACCTCGATGATATACATTTGAAAGATTCCTGGATGACGATGTTACAAGAGATATACCTCTGCCGACTTCGGAGAATTCAACTGGTCGGAACTGCTGGCCGACCTAGATACTACTGACATCTCGAAATGATGAAGCGCGGAGCTCACCTTGCGAGTATGAGAGCCGCAAAACGGGAATGTTGGAGGTGGTGTCTGCAAGAGATGCTCTGGGGCCCTTAAGGTAACTTCGAATCGGAAACACAAATTTCTCCATAGATACAAAGTATCAAAAGCTAGACCTATCTGTCCATCCATCGCTCCGCAATCATGTTTGAAGCCTTTTCTGCGATGCCGTATACACTACTCTGAATGTGCCCGCTCACCAACGCTGGCATGATACTCGCGTCAACCACACGCAAGCCCTCAACGCCGTACACTTCAAGTTCACTACTAACAACGCCACCCTTCTCCAGCGGCAACATGGCGCAGGTACCTATGGGGTGCCAGATGCTTGCCATGTTAGTCCGCGCGTAGCCGATCCAGTCTTCGTCAGTGACCACTTCTTCAAGGCCTGGTTCGTACTCGTCGACCCAGGCATAATTCATGGGTTCTGTTTGTGCGATCTTGCGCAAATACTTCGCAATCTCAGCTACGCCTTTCAAGTCATAAGGATTGCTCAGGTAGTCTGGGTTGAAGTTCGGCTTGACTCCGAAGTCGCTGCCCCGGATGTGCGAGCTACCGCGCGAGAACGGATGCTGTAGGACGCCGATCAGAGCGAAAAAACTTGCGCCATAGAGATCAGAGCCTTTTTCAGGGTATCCTTTGAGACCGAGGTAACCGTCGGAGAACAAGATTTCAACTTGTGGTACTTTTCTGGTGAGGTCTGCGAGATTCTGCAATTTCTTCAAGTCAATTGCGTTGGTCCTATCAGCTGTCGCATTGGCGAGTGAGACTAAGAAGGTATCGTTGTCAAGCAATTGCTGCCATTGAAAGTATGCGTAACCGCTTGACGTGCTGTCGTACAGTCCGGTCTGGTTCCGCTCCCACAGCGCCAGTTGCTCAGCGGCGAAGGTCTGGTTGAACCGAAGGATGTCCGGAGTGGTATAATTGTCGCGGAGCTTGTACGTGTTGACGATGCGAACGTGGTCTTGGAGATTCTCTCCCACGCCAGGCAGATCGATCTTTAGCTCCACTCCAGCAGCTTTGAGGACCTCTTGTCGGCCGACGCCGGAGAGCTCGAGCAGTTGCGGAGACTGAATGGTACCAGCGGAGAGAATAATTTTTTTATTGGAATCAATGACGGTCCCGTCTTCGAGCGTGACTCCAGATGCTCGATTGTTGCAATCGAGGTTCACTTTGCGAACTTCAGTGTCAAGTAGCAGGTGCAAGTTGCTTGGCGCATCTGCCAAGTAAGAAGTGCTATAAGACCTGGTATAGTTGGACGGTTGAATATTGCTGGTGTGCCGCATATAGCCAATCATACCGCCATCGAGATAAGCTTCCGTGTAATCGATGCCGAGATTCTGCATGACGGGGAAGAAGTGTTCTTGCTGAGGAGGAGAGAGTCGATTCACAAGGAAGCCGATCGGACCGTCTTCACCGTAACCGACAAGCGGAAATGATTTGTTCGTGTGCGAAGTGTGGTAATGCTCGGCGGAGCGCATGGCGGGAAACATGGATTCTGCATTCCACCCGAGATTACCGAGCTCTTCCCATGCATCATAGTCTGCGAACGTACCACGGTCCCATGAGAGGAGGTTCAGTGCAGAACTCCCACCAAGAACACGGCCACGATTCTGGCTGATGACCCGACCGTTCGCGCCAGCTTGAGGGATGGAGGTGAAGTTCCAGTCGAACCCACTTCCGAGAGTAGACCCTTTGCGTCCCGGGATATAGATACCTGCTTCATTGCGGCCATCTGGACCAGCCTCGATAATGAGTACTGTACAGTTCACCAGTTGCTGGCTTAGACGTGTGCCGAGAGCAACACCGGCTGTGCCGCCGCCGACAATTATCTGTTTCAAAGTTAGAATCTGGATGCGTATCGGTACATACTGAGAGAAATCTTCACTTACAAAGTCATATTGTTCTTGTGAAACTGCTGAAACTGCAGCAAAGACTGCTAGTAGGGCTGAAAAACACTTGGTCGCAAGCATGTTCGCAGGAATTCGAGAATCAGCGTTCATCAATCGACGGAGAAGTCGCAAACCGCAAGTCACAAATCAACCTTGCAATGAAGCTGCCGCGTCACATATCTTTGGCACGTCGGCAGTACCCACGAGCTTTTTAGATGCGACATACTTGATGCTAGCGCCTCAACATCACTCGCTTGATACCGTCGTCCTATTTCGCTTCTTCAAGAGTGACGGTGTTTCATCCCGGTGTTGTGGAGAAATCATCAGGATCTACGGGATGAAGCGAGCTTAGCTGCGATAAGTTGTGGGGAGAGGAGGGGCGGCTCAAGCCCGGTGGAAAGGACTTCAGGCTGCAAATCAGTGAGCCCGGATGCGGCGCAGGGTACACCGGCAAGCCAATGTTCCTTCCGCGAGGCTATTGAGGGCTATGGCAGTGACGGCTCGCCTGTTAGAATCGCCTTGGCCAAGGGTGATGTCGGATCTCGGGTTAATCCTGCTCGCAATCCCAACTTGCACTCGAGATTGGCCTGGGCGAAACCATTCACGAGACATTTGAGGCCAGTCATCCGAGATCTGATCATGTGGCGCCCGATCGCTCCTCAGATGCTAGCCATCAGAAACTTCGGAATGGGTAGACTTCAGTGAACAGATCTGAACTAGGCTCAGATTGATAACTTGGACGTGGAACATTTTTACAACACGATTTCGGGGCACCTCAGCTTTCTCTTGGCGCATTTCCTGCGAAATGGCTGGTCGAGATTTTGAGGTTACTGTGATCGAAAGGCTTGAGGTTGGCCTCAAGCGAGCGGCGTCACCCTACCTTAGACGATCCCGCGTTTATGCACCCGACCCTTTCGCTGACCATATGCGAAGGAGTGTCACATGGCGCCTAGGGGAAAGTTCTAGTACTTATTTGAGCCTCTATCGGTCCTAGGAAGTTCCCGAGCTCTTCTTATGATTGTAATTCTCACGATGTCTTTCGGAAACCCGTGCGACCCATTACCCGAAGATGAGAACCTAGGGAGCCATCTCCTCATGACAGCCGCAATCCTGCTCGCGCCAACAATTTTAACGACAACTCTCAGGCTCTGGGCTCGTAAGAAGATTCCTGGATGGGACGACTTCACGATCGCCATAGTGGCAGTGCTGACCATCGCTCTGAATGTCTTGAGCATCTATGGCGTTCAGAATGGAAAAGGGCGGCACGTTTGTTTCCTGCAGAAGAAGCAGATCTTGAAAATCGGAAAATACAGCTGGACCAACCAGATAGTACTTTTCTGGGCTCGGTTTTTCATCAAAATGTCGGTCTGCCTTCTGATCTTGCGGGTCAAGAGAACAAGATTCCTGCGGTTGGCGACTGTAACAATCATCGGTCCGATGGCAACGAGCACTTGCATCGCCTGTGCGGCTCTCATCGCAGAGTGCAGGCCTGTGTCTGCTTTTTGGGATCGACTTGAGGGAGAATGTCGGCCTCCGGATTTTCGGATCTACTCTATCTGGGTACAAGCTGGTAAGCCACAAAGTGACTGTAAGATGTCGATGTCCCTGGCGTTGCTAATAACTCCCATAGCTGTGTCAGTCGTAACTGATCTAGCATGTTCACTCCTACCTTTCTTCATCCTCTGCGATCTACAAATGCCTTTACGTAAGAAGCTTGCTGTCGGCGTGCTCATGGTACGCGGTACAATGTGAGTGTTCTATCGTGTGATCAACATGTCTCAAGCTGACAATTATCCAGTGCATCTGTGTTTGCTATCCTGCGGGCCACCTCCTTGAGTCTGGAGACAAGCGACACTACTTGTACGCAGAGAATTTTTTTCTTGCACAATGAGCACCATCACTGATGCACATCTTTCACAGATGATTACACATTGACGGGCGTCTGGATGACACTCGAATCAAACATCGGCTTGATCGCCAGTAATATCGGTCCAACGTATGCACTGGTCCGCTGGCGGAGATGGAAAGACGTGCCTTCGCACTACGGTACCTCTCGCCTCACCGGCCCACGTCAGTGCCGGTCGCGGCGCCGACGACACAGGGGACGACTACTCAGGTCGTCGTTTGTGCCTAAATCCAATTTCCAGACCACAGCAACCCGGAGAAGTCAGTGCATCTGCGAGCGTCAAGACGGTCAACTATGAGGACGTCGCGCTTCGGACTCACGAATTCCAAGTCGCCCAGCCCAACAAATGACACAGTCACACTGTTTCGGGAATAGGCGAACTATTGAAAGGCCATAGGAGCAGCACCATCTGCATGCTTTGTAGACCCAACAAAATTTGCTGAGAAATTACCTCCTAGCTTGCTGGGAGCTGGCTTGAGGCGCTCGCAACAGTTGTATCTCCTCTATTAAGTCTGTCATGCCAGTGTTTCAAATATTCATTGGTTATCAGAAGCCCCGAGAGGAATCATAGTGCAGCGCTACCTATTGCTTGCGGTCGCGCCCATGGAGAATCGGTCTGCAGCCGCATGATCACAGTACGAAGATTCCATCTAATATTACGAAATTTGCAAGATTGACAATGAACCCCATTGAGCCCGACGAGCCATAACCTCCCAACTCCAACCTAGAACGTTTACCGAGTTCCTCTTTAGATGAGAAGACGAGGGCGCCGGTATTGCTATACACCGCTGCCGTGATCCTTTCGTGCTGGCCCTTCCGCGAACGCGAAATGCCCTTGATCTTTATTCGCACCGTCATCAATCGAGGCAAGTGCTTGCTGCCGCTGTTGGTCCATCAGCGTATCCTGGCCAACCCCATTCTGACACACGACGGCTACCTCGACCTCTTTTTGGATAGTCTGACCAAGGGCATGTTTCTCGGTATGATTGGAGCTTGCCTCGCTCCACGGCTTGATGTCATTCATCTCCATGTTCCCAACCATGCGCTCCTCGCTCTCGCTGAAGGTGACATTGGTCAAGGGGTTCGAGCTGACGCGGACACGAGCATTCTTAAGCCCTGAGCCGCCACCTCCACCGCCGACGGTGATGATACCATGGGGTGTCGAACTCTGCTTCTGTGTGGAGCGCATAGTGCTCACCAAGGTGCTCACGTATGGCGCTACCAGTGCGTGGAACAGAGGGTAGACCATGGGCAGGTTTGTGGTGACCACAGCAACGAAGGTCTCGCGAACAGCCCACGAGCCAGCCAGTTGAGCACCGTGAACTGGATCCTAGATGAGAAGACTGTCAGCCAGGAACTAAGGATTTACGGTGGTGGAGCGGAGTTGGTCTCACCGTGACGATAAGTGCACATCGTAGAATCGCGCAAGCGATGACGAATGTCCCACCTCCGAAGAGGAACATCAGGCCGGCCTTCTTGAGCGGTCGTATGGTCGCTTTCCAGAGCATAGGCAGCGGAATTGACAGCAGATACACGTCTGTAATGACGTTAAAAGCAAGGAAGACCCAGACGACTTGGCCAGAGATTGCCGGTTGGCAGACATCTGAGGTAATCTTTGGTCAGCATGGCGATCGCGAATTCTCAGAATGCCCACGTACTGCCCGGATCTGGGTTTATTTGCCAATTGCGGTGAAAAGGATGACAGCCGAGGAAGAGGTTGAGTATGATGACCATGTAGCTAACAGTCACAACGACGTAGCCAACATAAATCCGGATCTCGTAGTTCCGACCAAGTCCTGCCTGTAAAGAATCGTCAGCACGTATGAAGTCAAAGTGGGGAGATTGTGGCTTACAGTCAATCGAGTGTAAAACACCAGCAGCGATCCTTTGAGTGTCCAAAGCAATGTCCCGTAGGTGGTCCACCCAGCGAGCTGGATCTTGGAACCGAGTATGCTGAGCAGAAGGATTAGAAGGCTTGTCATGGGGCTGCATGCCTGATGGCTATTAGGGCTCACCGTAGTGCAAACTCCGGGCTTTCGGGGCTCAAGGCAGCGCGTTCAGCTGGCGTCATGCCATTGTTCGCAAGGCCATGAGCTGCGTTGCCCACAGAGTAGGCGAGGGCGGTTTCGACGGCGTAGCATACCTGAAGAAAATCATGTCAGTCTTGCATGCGTTCGACGAAGCCACAGGGCCGTCTTACCGCTGCGAACCACACCAGGTAGTCGTCGGCTTGGAGGCGCCGCAAGCCCACAGCCGACACTCGGGCATAGGTCCGGAGCGCTATGATTGTGATTCCGATGCCAAGGAGAGTGAAGGCTTCGATGTTGAACTGCTTCGCGGCGGCGGCGGCGGCGGCGGCCTGCGCCATCTGTTCCTGCGGTGTCGGGGCTGGCGCTGACATTGTCGCTGAAGAGCATTCGGGTGCCGAAGAGAACGCTCGTCGCGACCATGTTGACGGCCGGCCATGGTTTTCCTTTCATACAGACCTATACATGATCGACAATTATTACTATCGATACTATCGATAAGTCACCGGGATGTTGGTTAGCAGGCCGCTAATAAGACCGCGGAGACTCCCCGGCGGGCGCGGCGCCGCTGGAAACGCGTGTGGGGCCGGCTCAAGCGAGATGATTTTGGGGGTCCAAACGACGCTTCTGCGCCTTTCTGGAGCAGCGCGACGGGCGCGACGGGCGCGACTGGCGCGACTGGCATCGCGCGCGCAGGGGGAGCTGTCGCTACTGCACCAACACCCTGCACCTTGCGCGCCGGTTGGGACGCTCCGCTCAATGCTTAATAGATGATCTGAGGTGGAGGGGGTTGCGCGCCCCTCGGTGCTGGGCCGACAAAACACTCGACGGCCGCTGCTCTGCGATAAGATGTCTTGGGAGAATCCGCGGCAGTGAAACGACTGACGAACACCCGTGATGGCCCAGACCGACGAGATGGAGAGCTTGGACTGTGTCGTCGTTGGCGCAGGTGAGTACACGGCCGTGCGCCAGATTGCTGCGTCTCGAAAGCGATAAGGCGACAGCAATCACACGCCGGGCTCGTCGCAGGGAAGATGTGCTGACTGCGCGCCTCGCGCTCGATCAGGATGGTATGGTCTGGCGGCGGCGAAGCAGTATCACTGCACGCAGCCCGACCGGTCGCTCGCAGTGCTGGAGTCTGAAACGTCGCTCGGCGGCACGTGGGCCGATCACCGCCTGTACCCTGGCCTTAAGAGCAACAACCTCCATGGCACCTACGAGTACCCCGACTTCCCCATGGACACACAGACCTTCGGTGTCCATCAGAACCAGCACATCCCGGCACCCGTCATCAACAGGTACCTCAAAGCGTACGCCGACCACTTTGGCGTCTCCGCGCTCGTGCGCCTGCAGACGAAGGTCTTGGTGGCCGAACATCGAGACACGGCCGAAGGCGGATGGGTGTTGACTGTCCTCGACTCCAAGCAGCAGACATGCAAGCTCTACGCACGCCACCTGATTCTCGCCACCGGGCGCACCTCCGACCCTTTCTTGCCGCACTTCGCCGGCCAGGAAGACTTTGGAGGCAGGATCTTCCACGGCAAGCAGTTCTTGGAGAACCGTGACACGCTGCAGACTGCCAAGGCTGTCACCATTTTCGGCGCCTCGAAGTCCGCATGGGACGCAGTCTACGCCTACGCCACGGCTGGCGTCACAGTGAACTGGATCATACGACGTATGTTTCCAGACACCGGATGTACCAGGTCTTACTGACGATCAAACAGCTTCCGGCCATGGGTCATGCTGGATGTCACCGCCTTTCGTGACACCGCTGAAGCAGTGGATCGAGATGCTCGCAAGTATGCTGACTGCACTCGGCTTGCTCCTTCCAGGTGCTAACGACGGCAACAGACACGCGCTTCTTGACCTGGTTCAGCCCGTGCATCTGGGGTGACGCAGATGGCTACACTGGCATCCGCAGATTCTTGCATGGCACTGCGCTTGGACGAGGAATCGTCAACACCTTCTGGAGCATCCTGGGGAACGATGTGATGACTCTCATGAAGTTTGACGATCATCCTGACACGGCAAAGTTGAAGCCAAAGACCCTGCCCATGTTTACTGGTGACAGCTTCAGCATCCTCAATTACGACACCGATTTCATGGAGCTAGTGAAAAGCGACAAGGTCCAAATCCATGTTGCCGACTTCGATCATCTGAGCCCGGGCAAGGTGCACCTGTCCGACGGTACCGTCTTCCCCTCTGATGCCATGCTGGCCAGCACTGGATGGAAGCACGCGCCTCCTATGAAGTTCCTCCCCGAAGGTATTGAGAAAGAGCTTGGCCTACCTCATCAGCCATCTGAGAAAGCTTCTTGGGAAGATCTCGCCAACCAGCAAGATCTGCTCGACAAAGCAGATCTTGAGATCTTCGAGCGCTTCCCGAGGCTCAAAGACCAGCCAGTGTGGAACAAAGACTACGTCCCAGTGACCGACTTGGCCGGTGTTGACAGCAATGACGCGATCACTCCCTCTAAGCCTGCCACCCCATACATGCTCTATCGATTTATTGTGCCTCCATCGGAACGCTTCATGCGCACACGCGACTTCGCTGTCGTAGGCATGTCTGGCAACTTTAGCAACACCATCTCCGCTCACATACAGGGACTTTGGGTGAGCGCATACTTTCTCGGTCGCCTCGCAAGAGATCCAGCTGCAGCAGTTGGCAACGAGGCATCGATACATGATCTCCGGTATCAGACTCTGCTTCACAACCGCTGGGGCAAGTGGCGCTACCCGACTGACTGGGGAAATAAGGCGCCTAGCTTCATTTTCGATGCTGTACCGTATCTTGACTTACTTCAGCGTGATCTCGGAGTCAAGCCACATCGAAAGGGTGGCGCTGTGGCTGAGATGTGGTCGCCATACATGGCGAAAGACTACCGCACGATCAACGAAGAATGGGCGCGTGCGGCTCTTGGGGAGAAAGCTGCGATTGTATCCAGCTAGAGACATGGTGTACTTCGGAAAAACTACCATTGTTCAGGATTGGGACGTACCATTTGGGTGCAGCCGATCATTCTTGTCATTGGAACACACTAGCCCTGCCACTTCACCTTTTGATCCCGAAAGAAGTCAACCACGCCAATGGGCAAAGTCCTGAATCTACCACCTTGAGCCCACTAAAGCGCTCAATCATCTCCTGTCCATAGAGCTGTGCAATTCACTTCCAGTACGAATCCATAGAAGACCACTGATTGGTGATACCCCTCGCATTAGCGCGCTAACCCCAGTGATGTTGTTGGGTCGGTTCTTATTGGTGCGGTGCTGGTTTGGTTGGTGCTGGCTGGTGCTGGTTCGACTTGATCTGTAAGTGGTTGGTAGTGGT
>NW_027191998.1:0-662 GCF_011745625.1 Cladosporium halotolerans
CGATGGAGAGATCTTCAGGCAGGTGCTCGATGCCGAGCGTAGAAGCGACGCAATCGAGGCCGCTCGCTGGTCGCAAATGCTGACGCCACGCAAGCAACGCAATTTGCGGGAGATTCAAATCGTCGATGAGGGAAGACTGCTTGCCGCATTCACGCCATTGCTTCCTTACATCGCTCTTTGGGTCGATCTCCAGCCTGGAGCGTTGAACCGGGTACTACCATTACGTTGTCGCGAGGCGCGTCCCGCTATCTGAGCATCCGCTGCGGCAGCGCAAGCTAACATCGCTGCAGGAAGTGTATCACTACCTCAAGTGTCTGCATCATGTCTGGTCACGCATTCTCGATGGGATTGTGATGCCAGAGTGTCTGGACGCAGCCACGGTAAAGCTCTTGTGCCTCCGGATGCCAGCGCATTCCGCGCGTGATGCATTTCTCATAGACGAGGCGTGGCAGGCCTCTGCCGTTTTCAGCGCTGTCAGCGAGAGGCGGCTACGCTCGGACTTGCGGGCCAGAGTTCTTGCCTGCGAGAAGGTACTCACCTTTAGCACTTTCCATGCAGATGTGGCCAGTGATGTTGTTGGGTCGGTTCTTATTGGTGCGGTGCTGGTTTGGTTGGTGCTGGCTGGTGCTGGTTCGACTTGATCTGTAAGTGGTTGGTAGTGG
>NW_027191999.1:0-662 GCF_011745625.1 Cladosporium halotolerans
AGCGCCCGATCGCAGACCATTGCCCTGAGGCAGCTCAGTCAATCTCGACGAACGCTGAGGCAAGCGATATGTCGGAGGCGGTCGCACGCCGCCGTCCGCAGATTGACCTGGATCGTGACAACGGTGCAATGGCTTGAAATTAGACGTGGTGCAAAGCCCAAGGCAAGTGAGGCCTGCCAGCGGAGGAACTCAAGAAGAAAGACGCAAAAGAGCGTCAGAAAGGGTGCAATGGCGGAGAGATGGAGAGATAGTGGGAGAAGATGAAGCTCAAAGGTTGAGGCTTTGCCCTGAAACAGGCCAGGCTGCGTCTTGGCGAGTCTTGGCTCACTCTTGGCGCAAGACGGAATGAATTCGTTTCCCCAGCCCTGCCGCCCGGCCTTGCCGGCGCATAAGTCCAGGAGGTCCTTCAACATACGCACCGCTTCATCCTGCTGCCAGAGGTTGGCGACAGCCCTACAGCGGTTCGCCCTGGGCACCAATCGTGTTGCGCAAGACCCCCCAAGCGCAGGCAAAAGACGGGATCGGGTCGGGTTTTGCGACGTGCGACCCCCTCGACCGGCGTGCCTCCGCTTTTCCGAAAGTTTTCGAATTTTGCCAAGCCATGGAGCCATCCGTCGCCGCGGAATGCTTCTCAATCGTACTGAGAATAATCAACAGACCAA
>NW_027192000.1:0-661 GCF_011745625.1 Cladosporium halotolerans
TGAAGTATTGGCCCTCCAGCAGCCTCGCTGCGTCTGCGCGCTTAGTCACGTACACGACCATAGATCCATACGCCTTTGGCAGATCCTTCCGGCTGAGCCACGCAACTTTCGCAATCCTCACCTCATTCTCCTTCTCTAGCATCTCCACAACACCCGTTCGAAGCTCGCCGTGCTCGTCCAGCACCGCTGTCCGGCACGCATTGTCTACCTTGACCGGGTACCACTGGTCACGCAGCACACGCGACCCGACCGCTTTGGTCTTCTCGGCCGCCTCCTTCACCCGTGCGAGCTCACTTTCGTCTCGACAAGTGACGCGGATGCGGGCAGCATTGCGAGGGTCCCTTGTCACTGCCACGCACCGCCAGCCGCTTCCCTCCTCTCCGCCACACAACTCTTTCTCGATATTTTGTCTGATTTTGCTCGCGCTCGCGCTGTCCCTCTCCGCCTCTTCGACATTCGACACGTCCACGGTGCAGTACAATGTGTCCGTGAAGGTCGACGGGGTTGTCTGATTGGAGACTGTTCTCAGGTTACCGGGGTGGCTCCCGGGTGGCGTGCGCGCGACGTCGGCATATGATGGGTTCGGGCTCGACTGTTGGATGCTAGATAGCTGTTTTTCGACGATGGCCGTGACTCGCTCCTGTACAATACTAGTGACCTG
>NW_027192001.1:0-656 GCF_011745625.1 Cladosporium halotolerans
AATCCCTCCAAAAAGCGCTCCCAGATCTCGCGTTTCGCTCTCCGGATGTGGCAATAATATGCATTCCTGATCTGGCGATATTCCGTGAAGTGCAGCGCTCCTTCCTTGAAATGGCGTCGGGCTTGGCAGAACCGCCTTCTTTCCTGCTTGATCTCATCTGTCCACCATCGCTTCGAACGCGCGTGCAGGGGCTTTTTTGGAGCGTGTCTGTCGAGGACTGCCTTGAGGCTGTCTTGGATCCAGCACGCTTCGCCTTCAAGATCTTCCGCTGCCGTGCTGACTCCGATACATGCCCTTTCTCGATCGAGCTGATTCCAGTGTCGCGCTGCTTCTTCAAGTCTTTGCTCATCCGCGAGTAGCTTGTCGATGCTCCAGCTGGACATTACGGGTCTTTCATCGGTGTGCGGGGCGATATACAGCGGGGTCCACGAAAAGACAATCACTTCATGATCCGACGGGGTGGCTAAGCCCGCGTCGATCTCCCACGTAAGCAGTCTTCCGACACTCAGATTGCTCAGCGTTAGGTCGATGACCGACCGACACTTCTTGCCATGTCTCGTTGGCTGGTCGTTGTTGTTGACGATCAGTCCGTGTTCCTCGATGAGTTTCTCTGTCGTGCCGGCGTTGCACCGCCTCGCCACCCACGGGTCCCAAGC
>NW_027192002.1:0-655 GCF_011745625.1 Cladosporium halotolerans
TTGCGGTCGTTGAGAAATCACGTAGAGAAGAGGACGCGTTGGTGCCGCGTCAAGCGTGCCTGAGGTGTGGACGTGCTTGAGGTGGGGAAAGCTTCTACTGTAACATCACCTAAAACAACCGCGGAAGGAGTGTGCTGCATACACGTTGTCAAATTGCAAATTGACAGTTATATCCTGACAGTGTTGGCTCTAGTGGGTCATCAGGCTAGATACGTTTCTGCGTGCGATGTACTTGCTCTTGTCGGTTTTTGAGGAGGAAAGTGGGTTGGTTGCAACAAAGCGCACGGGCGGAACTCCCGCGTATTACGCATACCAGGCGAAGTCCGCATACCGACCGCTTGTGCAATCTGTTTTAATTTAGAAACTGTTTTGGTCTTCCCCACGCGCCTTCCAAGAAACGGAACACCGAGCAGACCAGGGACTCATTCTACCGCATGTCACAAATCACATCAAGCGTACTGGAAAATGTCACCCAGTCGTTTGTCATATCTTTCAACGCAACCGACGCTGGCGTGCGAAGGGACTTCTGGAGACTGTTCCCGAAGACCAGGGAGTCTTATGACATAGAAAAACAGCAAGAGGTACTCAAGAAGTTGTTGGGCTCTAGCAATTGGAAGCGGCTTGGTAAGCCATGGTTCAGGCAGGACGCTGTGAC
>NW_027192003.1:0-652 GCF_011745625.1 Cladosporium halotolerans
GAGTATCTTGGTCTTGGACACTTTCGCGTGTCGCGGGCAGAGTTTGTTGCACTTCTCCACCGTCGGCCAGATGGTATCGATCAACTCTTTCTTGGCAATATCCGAGAGCGGCTGTGCGGCCGTCGGCTCTACGAGAAGCGCTGCTTCTTGGCGCTGTCGTCCGACGACCAGCGCAGCCTGCACCTGCGGGTGCTCAGCCATCTGCTTCTCGAAGCTTGTCGGGTTCGTCTTTTCTCCGTTGAGGAAGACGATGATGTCGTCAGTCCTGCCCACGTGGGTGAAGGTGTTCGGTAGGGAAGCATGCTTCACGAAAAGATCTTTCGTAGGGTAAGACTCCACATCGCCAAAGTGGCAGAAGACGGGCTGGTATCTCTGTCCTGCTCCTCTGGCGGCCTCATCCAGCCTCCGCACTTGTACCATCTCGTAGCAGTCTGCGTGGTGGCGGCGAAATTCGACATTGGCCGCAGGATGAACGTGAACATGTTGCCAATCCTCTTCGTGTCTCGGACCCTTTGCTCGCTGGAGAGGAAGGCAGCACACTCGCTGCTGCCGCGGACTTGGTCCAAACCCATCTTCCGCGCGACCGCTGTCCCTGAGTCACTGGGCACTGAGCCCCCTGTGAAGAACAGGCGGTCCAGTTTGCTCGCCACTC
>NW_027192004.1:0-652 GCF_011745625.1 Cladosporium halotolerans
CGTTTGCCAGAGCTCCCCAAATTGGATGACCGAAAGCGGAGGGCTTCATCTCAACAGCTTCCGACACAAGCCTTCAATCACCGCAAAGCGAGAAAGCTAGCGCACGACGAGCTCAGTCCTACTCCTGATGCGGACTGCAGTGGGGCGTGTGCAGGTCTCGAGGAATAACGACCTCCAAAGCAAAGTTGTTGGTACCGCCAGATCGTGCCATGAGAGGGCATCAACAAGAACTTTCGTCGTGGGAACAAGGAGTTCTTCGAGAGATGGGTTTAGGTATGACTTATGCTCAGGACTGTTACAATATCCTGCCACAAACAGATCTTTGCGCAACCCTTTTGCAGGCCCTTGTCGCTGCCGGAGACAGTGCTTTGACGACAGGCAGTCCCACGTTTCCCGGGATTTGCTCGTCAAGCTCCACCCTGGAAGCCCGTATCTCGGTTTGCATAGTGCTGTAATATTACGTAGCTCCGCTAGATACGTTCGAACCATTTCCAAGAAGACCCTTATAATGTATGTTCTATCCGCGCGACGTCTGATCCGGTCATTCTTTGTCCAAGTCACACCACCGCACCAACAATGGAGACCGTCCGGGTGTTGCGCACCATCTCCCGAGAGTCTTTTGCAACCAATCGAGACCGGATCGAAGCCGTGA
>NW_027192005.1:0-651 GCF_011745625.1 Cladosporium halotolerans
TCGATCCTCTCGACGGTGACGCTGACCCTCGTAGCGACCTGCGCCGAGTCCGCTGCAGGACGGATCTCGAAGTATGGCTCGAAGTCGACGCCGACGAACTGATCCCGCAGGACGCGGCCGAGCCCCCTGATCATGTCCGCGTCCTCCTCGAAACGACAGACTATGCTTCCGCTCACGGCGTCAACGTCGCCGTCGAGCGCCAACACGCCTTCAGTCTTCAAGTAGAAAGAAGTCGCGACCAGCCGGTGGGCCGTCCTTCTGGCCACCTCTCGTTCTTGCGGCTTGCCCAGCGCGTCCCGAACGGAGGCTTGCAGCTGTCTGAGCGAGCTGTGGTCATCGTGGTTTGGGGGCTCGCGTTCCGGGCCCAGGTCCAGGTTCAGCCTGAGGAGGCCGTGTCCCTTCGCGTGGGGCTGCGCTTGATCGACCGCGGATTTGAATGCCCGCCACGTCCTCTCCGCCGTCAGCACGCTGTCTTGTCTGACGTGGCGACGTCGCGCAAACGGCAGCAACCGCGACCTGAACGTCCTGGCGTGCGACTGATGATCGACCCCGCGCAGCAGCTCGGCTTGGAGCCCGGCCATGACCCTCCTCCGGTTCTGACCCGTGCCGAGCGACAGGCAAACCATGGACGGGTACGATTCCGGCCAAATA
>NW_027192006.1:0-651 GCF_011745625.1 Cladosporium halotolerans
CCCTACTTGCACTTTGCGCTCGAAGTGGCAAATGGCTATGAAGAACGTCAGGTTTGAGACTATAGTCGCATCACGGACGGCAGAGGTACTGCGGAGCCGAAGTCAGCAATTATTGCTCGTTGGATAACTTACGAAGCAGACGCAGAAATTCTCACAGCGTTGAGCTCACGTTGCGTACGCGATTTGTCCGAGCTGCGGACGCGAGCCAAGAGCAGAGGAGGATTAGAAGAGAGAATCCATAGAAGACGACAAGAAAATCATGAACCAAGCAATAGGTTTGCGGAGGGTCAAGAATGGCGCCGTCAGATGATATCAGCGAGGGCCACATGGAGGTGTCTTGCATCTCCAAGAGGGCAGCGTAGACAGAGACGCGGTGCGGTGAGTTGCAAATTTTCTTCATGGCGGACGATCCGCGTGTTGGAACACGGTGGTAGGAACGCATTCCAGGGGGTTTGTTGATTACCGTCGAGTCCGGCAACACCCGAATTAACGTTACCACGGCTAGAGCCTACTGGCGAGTAGTGCGAGAACTATCGGGCCCGACCGCCCTTGACTCCATTGCCGACACGGTCCCAGTCTGTCGATCTGCTGTGAATGTGTATGCAATGCAACACATGCAGTACCAGGGCTCAGAGGAGCTTACTTAAATTT
>NW_027192007.1:0-649 GCF_011745625.1 Cladosporium halotolerans
TTCCACATGGTACGTCCGTCGGTTGATCTGGCGCTCTGTGATGACAATCGGTCTCTCGATGAGGACGCCTCTGTCGGCCAGGCTTTCGAAGACAGCGGGATCGGCGTGCAACACCTCCGCCTCCACATCCGCCTCCATCTCGTCACCGGGGCCGTGTCTCTCGGATGGTGCTGCGGCAGAGGCCCACGTCGCGTCCCCGAACCAGCTATCTCGCGCACGGCACAATTCAGACGCCTCGTGTGAAGCCGCTTCGAGCCCGACCGTGCTGAGGAGCGGTAGGAGCGCATTGCAAGTTTCGCATTGACAGACGATCGGCCGAGTGTCAAGGTGGCTGTGTTGGGGACCCTCGGAGCGGTCTGAAGACGTTACATTGCTGCTGTCCGCAGAGCTTTCGACCTCGTGCACTCGGGTGCTCGCTGATACACTACTGTCGTCAAGCACATCGTCAAGCACATCGTCAAGCTGCCTTGGGTAGACCATTCCCTTGGCAGAATGTGGAATGTACGAGGCAAAACCGGACGTTGGCACTTCATCGTACGAGCCCCGGGCGGCTGCATATGGTTGCATCACCGCGAACGCCTTAAGCGTTGCGGAAAGGTCTGCAGCTGGCCGACCCGCCTGGTATGTGTGTATTGGAGGCAAGCCCGAA
>NW_027191514.1:0-52029 GCF_011745625.1 Cladosporium halotolerans
CTTGGGGGCAAGCAGTCGAGATCGGCATGAAGGGTCCGTCCGGTATGCCTACACATACTAGTGTGCCTCCAGACTTAGGCAGCGATAGCGCCGATGCATGAGCTGAGTGGGATGCCGTCAGGACAAACGCAGCTCGGGCGCCAACATGATTGGTGATGTCAAGCACTCCGGCCTTCAGATCATCCGAACGGTAATCGATAAAGCGCTCGGCGCCAGACGCGAGAACGAAATTTTTCTTTTCGTGGGAATCGATGCCAATGACGCGCATTCCCATGCGTCGAGAAGCGATCAGACAAGCGAGATGTCCCAGCTGTGTACAGATTAGTTAGTTAATGCGGGCCAGCAGTACGAAAACAAATTCTTGAAGCACCGATCGCGTTGATAACCGTTCCATCGTCCGTTTAAAAATGTCGCCGTCATTGTTCGACGCGTCTGCTTTCGAGCCTGCACGAGGGTGACGCGTAGTCGTGATGGAGATGACAGTAGATGCGCTGGATGGCTGCGACAAGAGGAACGTCGTGGATCGGAACGCATGCCGTCAGGGACCGTTAACGGAGGTTGCGGCATGCAAATAAGCGCCAAAATGGTCTTTCTGCAGGATCAGCCCTAGAGCCCCTTGACTAGGGTCAGACGCGGAGGCGCTCCGATGTTGCGAGCTCTGCTCTAATTGATTCGTCCGGACAGCACCGCGCGGCAAGGCGGGCTTGATGTTGTGGGCTGCAGTGCGGCCGGCGAGACATGCTAAAGTGAAGATTCGCTTGTGATTGGCCGAGTGACATTTTATGATTCGCGTGGTTCGCTTTACTTGGTATGTTCTTCCCGCTAGTTCACGAATTTGCCAACATCAGTAGGGTCGAGGCGAGTGAGAAAGCATGCGAGGCGGTGATCGTAAACCGGGCGAAATGTCTCCGGGCGAAATATATCAAGGCGAGAGCTCGTCAAGGTCTCCGCCAAGCAGCAGCCCGTGGCTAGATGACTGGTGACTTCAGCAAAGTCGCCCGCCATACAGGAGAGGTTGGAGTTGTCTCCGTCGGCTTTCATTGAATTTATAGCGGACGGTTTGAACTGTAACTCCAGCACCGCAAACCAGGTAGGAGTCCCTCCATAGTGGCGGGTCCCACCGTTACGTTTTTGGGCAGAAGGGACGGTAGTCAAGCGGAAAGATAGCATCCCCGCAAGCAGCAATGACCCGCTCCTGCTCGGCAATCTCCGCAATCCTACTCATCGCACTCACGTATGACTTGCCCACGACAGGCGGCATCATCCGACTGACTTCCTCTCTGACGACAAAGCTACTCCTTCGGACTCGCAGTATGCTCGATTGTGCTGGGATTCGTACGAAGCGTCTGTGTCTTGACAAACAAGCTTGCGTCAGAGATTCTGCCGGAAGCGTTACGAGACCCTCGGAATAGCGTCACCGAGAATGGTTACATGGCCATCACACCGGTCATACGAGATATCGAGGAGCTCTAAGTCATGTGAGCAGTCAATCCGTGGCTTTTCACAAAAGCTGGAGGTTGCTTCCGAAATCTCGAACTGCAGACCGATGCGGGCAATTTCAGGGCGATTGTTGTTGGAGTGATGTCTGGACGGCATGGCACTAGATCAGCACATCTTCACCCAGGACTCACTATGTGACATGCGGCACACGATCATGTAGCGACTTGAGGGTAGCAGTCAGCGAATCAAAGCCTTTGGACATGTGGCTCGCGGAAACAACACAATCATAGGCTGCTGTATTGACCGGAGGATTCTCCGAGCGAAATGCATGACGCACAGCTATCTCTAGCTAATTAAGCGGGGTGGTGGGAGGGGCCGGGGTTTCAAAGCCAAAATGCTGGGAAGCTTCCTGCGCCCTCTACCTCATAAAGACGAAGCCAACACGATCTAGCGCAGACGTCGCGAGGGGGTACTGCTTGCGAAAGATGCCTAAACGTGATGATGTAACGCTTGTCGTTCACGAAAACAATGGCCAGTGGACGCGACGCCTATTGGTACGGACAAGCATTGAGACACTCTAGTACAACAGCGCGACACCAAGATGCAGCGTGTGTCAGATTAGGACTACTGAATGCATCTACGTGTCAATCCAGTGGTGCCCTGATTCGCCGCGCTCAAAACGGCATACTCCCAGCTACGGTCAAAATACCATGATCTATGGAGCCTCTTTGCCCGGGTAAAGAAAGGAAGCGCAGTGGAAGCATCCGTGCTTCCCGAGCGGATCAGGATGGAAGGACGGATGCCAGAGACGGTCGTGGGTATGGGTCTGTTGGATGACGCCTCGGACGATGCGGATCTCTCGGGCAATGCCATAGTAATGGCACACAACAGTGCGTGAAAAGAATTGTCTTGCCAGACACATACTGATCATATGAGCAGGTTCAGATTGTGCACTGCTGCAGGAGGCAGGAGTAACCCCCAATTTTACGCCATCGCGAGGGCCATGTCAGCCACCACTCGACACAAATACGCAGTCGGCGTATGACAAACTCCATCCCGCAGCCTCGAACTTCAATCACGCGATTCCTAGCGTGTGCGAGTGGGGACCACGAGATACCGGGAGACGCCATGCACATATCAGTGCGTCCCACAAGATATTCCTGTGGCCAGCCATCTACCGTCGATTCGCGCTTGGCGGTGCAGTGCCATCACCGAACCCACGACCGCTCGCATGAATAGGCTCTTCCTGGCTGACGAAGAAAAGCGTTGTAGGAAATAAGAGCCTGCAATGCGAAGAGAATGGAGTATTCTCTAGACTGACATCTGGATGCGTGCTATTTCCTGACTTGGGAGTTCAGCAGGTTGAAGACTAATCGACAGCGTATTTTGACACATTCAACAGATTGTTCCCACTGCTCGATCGCCAACCCTTCATGACCTGGGTTCTCTCCAGACTATCACGCCAGGGCTATAGAGATAATGATCCGGAGAGTGTGCTGGCACTTCTCGTGTGTGCTCTTGGCCAATTGGCTCGTGACATTTCATCCACTGTCTATGGTCGTTCTCCATGGTGAAGAAAGCAGCTTCCGTGGCGGGGCTATCAGAAGGCCTGCTGGTTTGGGACTTCTCAACCGGGCTCCTCGGCGGTGTGGGATCATATCGACGCAATTTTCCTTGGAAATTGTGCAGATATTGCTGCTGCAGGGGACGTAATTCGAAGCGTGTGCTCGACACGCCGAGTTCTAAAGCTAGGTCATTGCAGCAGCAATGCCATGCATGTGTCTCGTCAGAACGAAGCCATCCATTGGCCATCTCAATGCGTTAACCTCGTCAAACGTGCATTCTGGATCTGTGTATTCTACGAAAGAGCGATTAGTATCGAATTCTGCGTGGCTGACACGGGTATAGAGACTCTGGCAAACCTTGTGCCAATGCCACACTTCCCGGACATCCTCTTTGAGGAGCAACAGTCTCGTCTCGCTGGATTCGCAAGTCCTCGAGGATCAATGGTGCCGCAAGAGAACGATTACGCGTACCATTTCAGTGCTACGACAGCCCTCGGACCACTGATCAGAAGGGCGAATGACATTGTCCACGAGCATGAGCCGGTTTTGCACGGACGATCCTCAGAGGTCTCCGTGGCTCATGCCAAAGATGAGTTCTCTGTCGGGATTTGGATCTCGAGCAACATGATGGAGTTCCCTTTCAGCTCGTGCGAGCTTTGGCCCGGAACTCAACGCTTGCTGGCTCAGCGTGGCATACGAGTAACGTGCGAGCCGAACTTAGGCTAGGTACGATGGAGTAACGATTCATAAGAGTATCAATTCAGCTACGCGTGTGCAAATATATCTTATTACTTCTCATCGACTTTCCGCCATCGCGTCTTTCGATGACCATGGCAATGAACGATCCACCATACGCTTGCCAGACAGCCAGGCAGATAACCGGGCTTCAATGACTCCTGAGCCTAGGCAGCTATAGCTCCGTAAGTAGTGAACGAAGCACATCCAAGACCTGTGTCAAAGTCAATCATGACGTGACTGCCAGGCGACTCGATCTAGAATGTCGGCTTAGCTTGCGAAGAGTGTGTGCGCCCAGTACCAGAAGAGGAAGACAAGGTTGCTTTTGGTAGAGCGTACAAGGACAATCTATTCAAGCGAATGATACAAGTCAGCATGGCTGAACATGGCAGATAACGGCTGTGAATACTCATTGGGTTCATTTCTAGCGGATAGACGAGCTTTGCTAATGGTCGAGTGGAGAACGAGCAATACTCTCAGTCTCAGCCTGGCCTGCCGCAAAGCTCGCCCGTGTCTTGTATCATTCAATCTACTGATTAACGTTTGCGCGTTGGATCTCGCTACGCTCGTTAGGGTTACCTTTCATGACGCTCCCGAAGAAAGCCGAAGGCCGGGTGTAGGGCTACGGCTGAGCGTTACACACGGATACGATCGGCCGAGCCAACACTTTGTCGTGGACAAGCTTGCAAGCCAGAAATGTCCTCTGTCTGAGCCTGAAGCTCTTCGGACAGCTCGATCCCATGCACGAATATCCACGAGATGATGGTTTTCCCGACGCTACCCTTTGCGCGCGTATAGATTTGTCATATCGCATGCCTCTATAGCTTCGGTCTTCGGCATGAATTATCGCTTTAAAGGGTTAGGGTGTGCAGTCGGACTGACAAACACTTCATCTGCGCCAGTAACGATTCCGTCACTTTGCAGAAATAATTAAATGATCAGCATTCCAGCGAGCTCGACTGTCGGTAGAGAAGCCATTTTTTTTTGATGATACTGCGTTTGTAATGATGGCCGTCGTTGCTCTGACCTATCTGCCAAGTAATAGATACGCTCGGGCTTGATTGCCTACTTTCAACCATCTGAACCAAGTACGGCGGTCCATACTGTACGCAAATTGGTGTGATCTGAAGGTTCGACGAGTATCGCCGAAGCAGTAGAGCTACAGCATGCTAGCGTGCAGCCATGGTCCGATGGGATTCTGGATCGGCTGGCGTGCAAAGCTCTTTCCCGAAAACACATCAAACGCTTTTGCGGTTTTCACTTCTCATTCATTTGGCGTGAACAGCGTTTGATTGCGCCCCTCTCAATTACAATTTGCAGATGTACCCAAGTACCCATCCACACCACCAAACTTCGGGCTTAGGCTCGAGCGGGCTCTGCCGTCGATCCGCCGCGTGTCATAGGTACGTTTGGTTGTGGGACCTTGTGGATATCTTGGATTCATCGGTTCCCAACTACAAAGATGGATCCTTCTGTCATGGCCCGTTAACAATTCGGCTTCCTGTAGAAATCCCCATTTGGATCATGGCGCGCCTCACAGCCTCCTCATTTTTAGAGTCCCAAGAAATTGCGCCGAGAACTGCCCTTACGGCTGTTGCGAGAACTTCTTCGGTGACATCGCCTTGGTGGCTTGAATTTAGTGCAGCCAAACCACGATCGAGGCCTACTTTCCTAGCCGTTAGAGCTAGGTTGAAATTGCTACCGATTGTCCAGACAAGCCAGGCACTTCTTTCTATGCGTAATCACAAAGTGAGATAGTTCGGCAAGCAGTCTAAGGTCCTTCATCCACATACCTTTCGGATCGCCAGTCTGATACCAATCGTTGAGAATAACATCTCTCAGCCGTGCATCCCCTATCGTGGCCAGGCGTCTATTTGCATCAACCGAGCAAACTCCCGTCGTGTCTAAGGCCTCTTCGAGCAGACTGCTGTTGTGAAAAGCATAACCAGTCACATCTCGGATAACAGCGTGTGCTATTTCGTTGCTGGAAGCCATGCTTGCATCGGTAAGCCTGGTGAACAGTGGGCAGTTAAGGAAGACTATATTGAATTCCACAGAAATGAAAGAGTGTGACATAGGATTGTAAGAGATAGAGTGATGGTGCAGCCATCCACCGAGGTCGCGCAGCCTTGACGAGTGAGTGACGCATGCGCGGAGCAAAATGCGCTTCCAGCACCGGCGGAAGCGCAGTGACAGATATAAGCTTTCCCCACTGCGTGCACAAAGATTCATTAGTAATGCCATGAAATTCAAAACCGCACAGCTTGACTTGCAACGATCCGGTCTAGCCACCACAGAACTTATTCGAAAACCGAAAGCGTACACTAATACCTTAATTCTCACTCAATCATCATATCGCGCTAATCGACTTAAGTTTCGGCCAAACTTTGTCATTTGCTGGTTTACCGGCACTCCGACTGCACAAAAGGATTTTTTTTTAACCTCCGAAAGTCTGCTTGCATCTTCAGCCGTCATTCAGACCTCCACTCTGATCGTCACGGAATGATTTCAAGCCTTTTCTTCAGGACTTCTGAGCTCCTTTGATCCTTGGTTTTGCAGTCTTCCTTTCTTCCATAGCTAAGATGCCTTTGCTTTCCTCGCACTTCGTCCGAACTCCTCTCTTCCAACCCCTTATCTCGGGCTCTTTCTTGAGCTACGAGCTCTCTGTTCCACGTTGACTGCTCTTTCTCTAGTACTCGGCGCTGCTGAATGTCTCGAGACCTCTGGATCGTGTCGGGCTCAGAATGAGCGTGCGTGAGCCCTCAGGCGCTCTCAGCCCTTCGACACAGTCTGTTTTTTCTTCCTCTTCTTCTTTGGTTCTTAACGGCAGCTTCAATCTGCTGGTCTCACAGCCCAGAGAGTGCCAGCTTAGCGGAAAGACCGAGGATCGTATTGCCAATCTTTTCTTCTAGGGTTCCTCGTCACTTCTGGCTGCGCCAGCGTTGACGGCGTTCCTAGGAATATTGCTTGCTGATCGGGGTGCGTTCTCCCACACGCGCGATGGGGCCGTGGAGTGCTTTACTGTGAACGTGATACAGTAGCGCAAATGCTCCAATGCGGAGGCTGCAATCTATGCATAGAGTGTATCAGAAAAACGACAACCAAGATCCTGTGGCTGTTGCAATGTCTCAGAAACTCGCGGCCGTTTTTATCGCCCCTGGAACGTGCTCATGGTAAGGGTCCGCATTTCGTAAGTAAGGGTGTAAACAGTCAGCTCCATGGCCATGAATAGGTATTAGATGTGTTCAGCAGCGATATTATGTATCTATAGGACAGAGTCCCCACAATTTTGTGTATGAAGCTTCCAAAATCATCTAGCCGATTGGTGCAGATGCTGCATCTTCTTTCAGCATTGACGAGCTCCCTTTCAGGCGCGTTGAGACACAGCAACGAGTTCACAACGATGTACGTACTCTATTGCACAGCAAAATGTGTCATCGGAAGCTGTCACTAGTGCCCAAGCCGAGCGAGCGCAGAAGGACCAGGCCGATTCTGCCGCAAGTCGGACCACCATTCGCCGTTTGATCATACGGCGAGATCTGTCATTCTCAGCCACAGGTTGGGAAGACCTGCATACACTGCTATACGCTTGCAATCCATACGCGGCAGAGGCTACGCTGAATCCGCGCGCTGCTATGACAATCGAATGTAGTTACGAGCAGGACGGTCAGTCACGCTTGCAGTCTGGCTTTGAGTATCCTGGGACACGCCATCGAAACAAATATTTGTTCAAGCCGATGTGCTCGGTGTTTTTACAGTGTTGCAGATGTGCTGTCGGGACCCGTTAGATTCTCCTTCGTCCTCAATTCTCGAGCCAACACCCCGCGCGCTGCCTTCAGAATTGCGACAGGGTCACGGCATGTCTCCTTTCAAAAGGTCCCGCACCTCAGGGTCGCCTAGGATCCAAAGCGCCTGTCCTTATCCTGAAATTTGCTCGTTGAACACACAGCAATGGCTCCGCTAAAGACGACACCACCACCTTATATGGGAAACTTTTAGTACTTTTCGTTTCGCACCGACATGTGCATTCGTCCGTTCGAGCCACGCAGACTGTGTCAGCCGTCGCCGCCATGTTGCGTGCTACGTACCGCGGCCACAGCCGTTTCGCATGACCATGGGAGGTCTTTCGTCAAGGCCGATCATGTCTCGCGGTGAGAGATCGAGACGTCGCCCTAGCCAGAAACGAAGCCTTTTTACTCAATCGCCCAACCAAAGCTATTCTCGCATCTTCAGAGGTCCCCCTCAGAGTGGCCCTGTCCCTCGAAAGGGCACGATCTTTGTTTCCCAGTAGATCCGTAGACTGGTATCCATCTCCCAACGAAGGAGCATATAAATTGCGTCCTAACCAGTTCTGTGTGCCGGTGATCTGTTCCCTCACTTTCGGGTGCGGCTTCTACACCGCAACCAGGCGTGAGTCGGCTACCCTCGCCAGCACACTAGCTAACTGCACATGCGGTGCCAATTCCAGAGAGCTCATAGGACAGGGTGTCTTTTCTCTCGCTATGTTGGTATTTGTTCACCAAAGAGCAGGAGCTCTTCGATTTAAAGCGCCGATAGATCGCTTGGAATAGACACTGCAATATTATTTGCTAGTCCCGCGACGTTCGTTATGTGCCACCATGAACGCGTGGTGTTGCAATGGATCGCCCCTCTTGTAGATACTGTAGAGACTTAAGCGTTCAACGTCCAAAATTTTGCATGCTGTTATGCATGCGCCATGCGTGATGCTTCGCCTCATATGAGGCAGTCACGCGTGAGGGAAGTGTCTCATTTGGTACTTAAATTATGACACGTGTCAGACATACCTTGGAAGACTCGCATTCAAAAGATCATTTCTGAGCTTGTGATCTGAAAGTGGAGAGCAAGAAAGGAGTATTTTGTAGAAAGCCCACATATTATGGAAGTAGCTGGGGTGGCATCACAGAGTGCGACAGTGAACGTCTCACGCCCCAGTTTGAGTGTTGCAACGCTGTGGGGACATGACGTAGAGGTCATCTTTGACGTGACAGTATGATGATGCACTGCGACAGGGATGCGTTCCGCGTTATGATCGGTTTGGCATTAGCTGTCCGTGCTCGGTGTCATGCGACTGCAGCGCATATGGGTGTCTCTTCCGTTGAAATGTAGAGTTAAAGGCCAGTAAATAGATGATCATCTTGGAGAAAGCCCTCTCCCTCGTGAATATTGTACATTCAAGTGAACCTATGTCAATTGATAGTGTTTCCGTCCAGGTAGTACTTACGATCTTTTCCATAGAGATCAACGCTTGTAGCGTAGCGTCCGGCATTGTGTCCTAAAAGCACAGGAACCATATCTTCCCGGGTCCGTAAGACGTAACTTCCCGATTGGTTTCATTTCCGGCTATGGAACTTTGCCGTAATTGTATGTTGAACGTTGCGCCAATGGCGTACAAGGTAGTCGGAAAGGCGCGGCAATGTCGTATGAACAGTACCAACTTCGCCATCCGTAGCCTTTTGCATAGTAATAGGTCACAATGATTCAAACAGACGCCGGTTGTTGGGTAATACAGTTGCTCACGTATCCAGCGATCTCACGTCCGAACAGGTATGCACTCACTCATTGGCTCGTTAGTTCTTACTTCTTGCTTCGACTTCGATTGCCAGATCTCACGATCCATCTCACGGGCCAGAGAGGACACCGACAGTCATGTCCAAAGAATATGCCATGTTCATGTCATGTGCAGCGGGAGGAATTCATGTTCATGTTCATGTCATGTCATGTGCACTGTGAAGCATAGAGTCTTGGCATTGTATGAAAATCACCGGGAACTATGTGGTTATCGATGCCCTACACCTCTTCAGCTTCAGAAACTTGAATCACGAAGTCATCCTCGACCACACCGGTGATCTGCCAGTGTTTCAAGCATTCTAATGCTTCAATGATCGATATGCTCAGCTGGGACCGGGACCATGAGATGGTACGCCGTGCACCACTAAACACACGTTCCGACTCTGCACTCATCGATGGTGCGCTTAGCACATCAAGAGCGTGTTGACAAAGTAGAGGATAAGCTTCCTGCTGTGACGGCTGGATCCACCACTGGATCACCGACTTCGCCGTGAAATCCAAATTGTCAGATGGGCCCGCGATGAAACGCTCGAACTCGTCCAGAAGGCCTGCACCTTTGCTCTGTTGCTTTTTCTGAATAGACAACTGCCAACGAGCAAAAGGGTCCAGGTCCAGAGCTTCAGTCACCGGCTCTTCACCTACAACCGTCGCTTCAACGTTGTGGTGGTCAAGCCGTGTATACCACAGTGCTCTGGCCCGTTGAATTCCTTCTTGAACCCACCTCTGCTTCCATGCCGCAGTGAGATAGTTCTTGCGTTTATTAGGATGCAACAGGATTGCGGTGACGTAGGCTGCAGACTGATCAATGAGCTTGTAGTACTTGTCGAATGCGTACCAGCATGTCATCAGGCTCTGGAGAAGCTCCGGATTGCTGCGGTATTTGTCCTTGCATTCGCCTAGGTGCGTCGCGAGAAAGTCCATGGTTTCTTGCACCGCGTCCAGCGTCACTTCATCACCCTCCAACTTCTTACAAGCGATCTTGAATGGTACGAGAATGTCGATCGTGATCTTGACGAGGCCCCATTCTCTTGTGGAGAGCTCGAAATCAGCCAAATCTTTCGGGTGGTTGTGGATCAACTGGCTGTAAGAGTCGCGTAGCTGATAAGCGCCTTCGAACTCGTCGTACCAACTGTGCCACCTTGTGTCGTCCGGTTGGTGCAAAGAGCGCCCAGCAAGACACTTGAACTCTTGGAACAGCCTATCCGACCTGCGTAAGTACGCTCCGAAAGCGTGTATCTTCTGATGCGGAGCAACAGTGATCCATCCGCCTTCCGTGCCGCGGCGCGATAATACTGCGATCTCTTCATCGACCTCGCTCCCACGCAGATCAGCTTGTCGCAATGCTTCCTCGACAGCCTCGTGATCCTTCGCGAACAGGGATGCTTGCATTGGAAGGTTGATGATATGACCAGCGCAGCGCAATCTACCCTCCACGGCGTCCCAATCTGAGTCGAGGCCTTCCGAGAGGGTGCGACACATGGTGTCGTTACAAGTGGCGTTGTCGGTCGTCGTGTATCCGAGCAGATTCTTGATACCATAGAGATCCAGCACACGGATCACTTCTGCAGCGACCAGGGACCCGGCATGGCCATCTGGCATCTCAGCGAGCGCAAGTAATGCTTTGCAGACGATGCCGTCGGCACGTAGCCAGTGCGCGGTAATGGCCTGCAATTCCTTGCGGTTCGGCGAATGCCAAGTGTCGGTAGTAAGATGGATCTTACTCCTACTCTGGCGAAGGAGCGCTGCGAGCTCTGTACGCTTTGCCTCAAAGGTGCGTTTGATATGGTTTGCAGTAATTGTCGGAGAGTCCCATAGGGATGTCGTGGCCATATAGTTAGCGGCATGTACAAGCGTACTCATCTCCGGCCAGCAGGGAAGCCGGAGGGGAAGGTCTCTACGGACGATCAGTCGTAGGATTGCTTGCTGAATGCGGTCCTTGTCTGCTACGCTTCTCAGTAAGTCACGAAGCTCGGACTCTGCTTGTTTATCTTTCACAAGTCTCTGCTCTCCGAACATGGCGGCCAGGTCTTGCTGCTTAGCTTTCTTGACAGCGCCAGGTTCAAGTTCACCAAGTCGGAGGCCATGGTGCCGTTCTAAGTGCCAGCGGATGCCGGCAGCGCTGACCACAGAGTAATCCTCGCAACCTGTGCACGAACAATACCAGATCCTTCTTCCTGCCGAATTCCTTGTCAACTCAACGCCTGGTATGGGTTTACGGGAGTGCTCCCAGAGCAGCGGATTGAGACTGCGGCCGACCTTCCTCTTGCGTGAGCTGGTGCCGCTGGCCTCATCGTCAGACAAGCTTGATGCCGCCATCGCAATGACGGAGAGTTAGACCTCAGGGTCCGCAGATGTCTCGACTGGATGAAGATCAGGGGGGCCGAGAACAGGAATGACTCCGATTGGCTCAATCGCCGGCCCCGCGTTTTCGCCACTGTTTCAACCAGGGTCGTGCAAGTCGTTCAGGCTGTAGACGACCCATTGTGCAGGTCATACTCGTCACGATTGGACATAATGAACATGTTCATGTTCAGACGCTCTATGTTCATGTCATGTCGGATCAATGAACAGGACATGACATAATGGACATAATGAACGTAATGGGCTGTCGGTGGACTGTCATAATGAGACAGCCTTCATTTTACCACGCAGTATGCCCGCCATCAACTACCAGGTTGTTGCCCGTCATGAAGGATGACGCGTTGCTGAGCAGGAAGAGTGCGGCGCCCTTGAATTCCGAGGGATCAGCTAATCTCCCCATCATATTGTCGGCTTCCCACTCTTCTTGCAGACCAGGCGTTGCCGCTAGCTCATTTCTCACCATCGGAGTTATGGCATGACCAGGACTCAATGCGTTGACGCGGATTCCACCCTCCCCGTTGGACTGCACTTTGCTCCATTCCATTGAGAGGTTTCTCGCTAGTTGAATGACAGCCGCTTTACTGGCATTGTACACCGGTGATAGCATGCCTTTGTTTGCAATTAGCCCGCTCGTACTGGCGACCAGACATATGCTACCGCGGCTATGATACTTGAACATCTGCCTGGCGCACGCGTTAGCTGTCTCCAGCACGCCAATGAAGTTAGTGTCGAGCAGGCGCCAGGCGTCTGGCACGTTGTATTCGATTGAGGGACAGACTCGCAGAATACCTGCAGCTGCTATGAGGCCATCGACCCGTTGCTTCTTGTCGGCGATGCTTGCCACTGCGGCGTCGACTTCATCAACATTATCGACATCGACACGGCGGTAATGGAGAGCGCCAGCGCCAGGCTCACGTTGCAGCTGCTCATTTACGACTGCGAATTCTCCATCCGGCTGCTCGTTGTGATCGAAGCAGTAAATCTCGCCGCCGGCCTCGGCCAGCGACTCGGCCATTGCAAGGCCCAGACCGCGCGCACCACCGGTGGTGATATACACGCGATTGGACAGGTCGAATTGTGGGGATATCTGTTTGGCGAGGTTGTCGTTGTGAGGTCCCTGCATTGGGAGAGACCCGTGACGACGACTAGATGCTTGGTTTTTGGACAGTGGCTTGGATATTCCTTCGGATAATTTCCGAGATTGCGCATTACAGTCACGTCTCCGAGACGAAACGTGGGAGAACGGGGCGTTGTTCCGACTTGAGGTGATATGGAAGCTGTGTTTCAAGGTTCGAGAGCGGTATAGGTTGCGAGCTAGTTGGGTTTGAACTGTGGACTGCATCTTCGAATGATACGTGCAAGGGGTACCTGTGTCTGCTGGAGTGGTGGTGTGGAATTAGGAAAAAGAGACTGGAAGCTTCTGCACGATACAAAAGCGATGTGCTTCAACGACTGCACAGATTGTTTACCTAGTGTCGACCGCTCGAGCCCTTATGACGCGCATTCTGTTCACATTGCGCGTGAGCCCAGCGTATCCGAAGCTTACAACTTCTGACGCACATCACTTGCTACATGTACGCTTTAGGTAGAACTAACCCGACAGCTTACGAGTTCGGAGCCACAGGTCAGCGAAGCGTGGACATCCCGTCCGGTACACCCGGTTCCCTAAGCCGATTCCTGGTATCATCTCTAGACACTTGATTGTTGAAATACCTTCGAACTCTACCCCGCAATACACGATTTTACGGTCCTATAACCTGGACTTTGCGTGGATGTAGAATTATATGATCTTTAGACGTACCCGCAAAGGTGGACCAAGCAATTATAGTCGGTCACCACTTTTCTCATGGTTCGCGCTAAGAAAGAGGTCGGCCATCCCTTATCCTGAAGCCTTGTAGTGGTCCTCGACTTCGAAATGCTGAGCACTAGACATGCACCAGGGGTCAAGCCCTCTCACCGCTTATGCCAAGACGGCAGCTGAAAGTGATGATGTTCGGTTCACGTAGTCGCCCGGCTTCCCTACATCATACGAGCGCGGCAAGTTAAAGGCGCCCCAATTGATCGAAACGCAAGCAGCCCCATGCGACTGGATTTCCGGTCTGCATGCATCTCTGGGAGCGATGATTGAGAATGTTGCATGCGGGTCGCACCTAGCACCTTTCCCCGAACAATCGTGAGGCTGATTGGACGCTGTTTGGTAAGCCTAACCCCGCGTCTGAACTCGATCGACCGATCCTATGTCGCAAGAAAATGCAGCCTAGGTGCAACAGCTTTCAATCGCTAGTGCGACAGTGGCCCGTCGCAGCTCTGTCGGAGGGGAACACAACATACCGGTCCTGCAATCGCATGCTTACTTACGCGGCTGTCCAGACTGCATGGATAGCATTGGCTCTTCTGCTTCCCTTCTTTACACAGCCTTTGCATCAATCTTGTTGGTAAACAGCATCTGTAGGAATCAAGCACCAACCATCTATGCATCGGTGATGTGGGTTCGCCTAAATACTGGATGCCTAGAAATGCCGAAACGCAAGCATATCGCGCTCGTAGTACGTGAACAGAGTACGGATTTACCGGAGGCGCAGCGGAAAAGGATGGCAGCGCAAGCTGTTAGAGACCTGATGGGTGAAGACTCCCTTGTATGAGCGCCGGACATTGTCAGTGCCCATGCGCTGTCTGATGATACTCACGAGAGTCTGGCTTGAGCAGATGGTCTCTCCACTAAGGTATGAGATGATGCGGAGCTTGTAGGACGCGCAAAAGCAAGGTAAGCCTTTCTCTACAATTTCTCTCCATGTGTGTAGAAAGCTCACATTTTGAAGTGCAAAGGCAGAGCTCATGCACGTGGCCCGTGCACATACCTCTGACTCCAATTTGTCAAGATTAGCCGCCCTCGAATCGGATTACGAGCAAATGAAGAGGAACCTCAGGGATTGGACGACGATTTACGACCGACTAAAGCACGCAAGCGCTCCGGAAGTGTCAGCATTCTTTAGAACGGTTTGCAGTGGATCAGAAGGGAAAGTAGGATTTCTGGCTTGTGTAAAGGTTCGGGAACGCCTTATCGATCCATGGTGGATGTGCAGTTGGGATTATATCATGATGGAGCGGATGTAGGAGGTGCAAGTGTACTCCACAACGACGTATTTACTGCTGGTAATGCCATCGCGGGTAAAGAAAAAGCGCAGTTTCACACATTCTCTCAGAGGAGCCATTGGGTACCGTCCAAGCTGTGCAGAACTTGCTATGTGAGTCCCGCTTACTCTTTACTTTCTTTTGTTGCATCGATCCCCCGAATCATCTCTTTTTGGACGGTTGAGTCTTCATGCCGCGTCCTCATGGCGGCCCTGCGGCTTTCACTCGTCCACGCGGAATTGCGGTCGACTCCAAAAGCAGAAACATGGTTCTTGCGAGTCCGACAGAAGCGCTTTGTGATGAAAGGGCAGGAGTGGTCGAATATGAAGTAAGTAAGAAGTTTCTACCAATTCCTCGAATCGTCCTGAAGTGCGAGTTCCGTTGAGCAGTAGAAAGCGGACAATCAAAGCCGAAAATAGTAGTTTTGAGGCAACTCGCATCCAAAGCAACAGGCCTATTCGCATGAAGGCGTCAAGAGTCGTAGATTCGCGGTGGCTGAATGTCATTGAACCCAAATGCTGTAGAGATGCTCTGAAGATCCTTTTTCAAGACTCGATCGAAATTGGCAAAGCAAGAATCGCAACATGGTACGAATACATATGCAGAACGTCCAAGGCGATATGGCTTGAGAGTGCCGAAGTCAAAGCAGCCACACGAGGTAGTAGAACATCAGAGACGTGTTCTGCTAGCCAAGTGGGGAGCCGAAGACACTCTTCGATCTCGCGTTCGAATTGTAAGAGTAACTGTACCTGGAAGGATCTTCCTGGAAGATTTGAGGCCAAGGGAATGGGTGACTACGTATCGTGTCAGGGTTCCTTTGCGAGAAGTTGTTGACAGTGCCAGGGAAGTTCTGTGAATGATGGCTCGGTCAAGGTCTGCCATATAGAGGACACAGCTGGGTCTCCAATATATGATGAAGTTAAGCGATATTGGCTGGGCTGTCGAGGGTCATGATAGCAATGACCAGGAGAGGGCATGGAGCTTCGAGGAGACAAGTTGCTGCTCGTGGAATGACGCGACGATTTTGGCGAGGTGCCACCAGAAGTGGACGATGAGCTTCGATAGGGACCGGTAGGTAGAGAAGTGCGTCCTTCGTCGCAAGATATGGCCAGCAGTGGACCGTCATACGGGGAGTTGAGATACTGCTGGTTCAAGACGGGAACCTGTAGTGCCGGTGATACAGTATGGCTTTTGCGGTCCGGCTGCGCGTTTGTTGTAGCGAGAGCGTAGGGTGCATGCTTGTAGTTGATTGATCCTCGCGCCATCGTGCGATATGGCATGTAAGATTTCCGAACAGTGTGTTGTTGTTCGGTATGCTGCTGAGATGGAGTTGACTGACGTGAGGTGCCGGGAATCATGGGCGAACACCGTCATCGAGAAGATCTTCTTGCCAGCAAGCGGGGACCGCTTGACCAAGCCCACTTTGAGTTGCCAGGTGGCTACTGAGATAAGCAAGGATCCTCATTTCAAACTCGGTGCCCTCAGTTTCCAGGCGCGTAATTGAATATCGATGTCTTGCAGGGAGAAGAATGGTTTCTTCATATATCTCTTCATACAGAATACTGTCTTTGGTGATACGCAAAGGTCTACCGGTACGCTGTCCTTGAATTTCCGACGCAGAGCGTGAGGACTCCGTTCGTGCATCGAGGGATCGGTCGCTGCGTCGAGACGCCGTGATGTATGCTCTGTGATATGTTAGAATTCGAATCTGTGAAAATGGATGAGCGTGACCAGCCTCTCTTTGTTCTCACTGAACCTTTCAATCTTGTTCGGCTTTGCGTTCAGAGCTTTGCATACGGGAGGCATTGATGTGGGAGTATCTCGGTCGGATCAGCCAAGAGGATACAAATATTGTTGTGATACGAGCAAAGATGCGCATTAACGATGACTGCGTTGTTATCATTTTGTTTCTACGGAGGTAAGGACTGTATATATGTAGCCACCCTGAAACGGCAGCTACATGGGTGTAAGATGTGAGACATCTTGGTGTTTCACATACAGCTGAGGCATATTCACAACAAATATTGTTAAGATGTATGGTTCCGGACAGTCGGTAAACTCTGGATCACGTTGCCAGAAGTGTCATAAGAGGTCTTGGGATTTGGGGGAGCCCGACGTAATAAAAACCAATCTCCATGGCACGAAGCCCGATGGCGGGCCAGCTCGAAGTAACGCCATTGGAAGCAACGCATGCAAGAGCGTTTTCCAATCTTCGAAACGACAGGCATTAGCACGAAGCCAGAGGCCGTTGATGAGGCCTGGACAAACACTACCTCATCTACACCCTGCTTAAAATTATGGTACGGAGACTTCTGCCGACGGGGCGGCCGCCTGAGTTTCTCACTTGGTTGGAACGTATACGAACGAACATCCTGGTAACTCCGCCATCAACTCCACGAGCCCAGTTTTAGTTCGTGTGCACTCGATCCTAGAACTGATCTTCAGAGGACCGCGGAGTACTGACGCTGCATTCGAAAGTAGAACTACAGTGTGAAGCATTGCATGTGAGATGATCTACGGTGGATTGACGGAAAAGACCGGCCGATGAATGAGTTCAATTCTGTTCTCGCACATACACGAGTATTACAAACAGTGGTACCAAAACGCGACGCTGGCCTATTAAGACGAGGTAGGGTCCGGAACCGTGTTGCCGCTGTCATCGCTCAGATCCAGATACTAGATCTGATCGATCGAGGGACTGCCGAAATCTGGTTCGCTAAAGCGAGGCCCTCCCCCCGGCAGCTGTAGAGCAGGGATAGCAATATCCATGTGTGCGTAAATGCTGGTCAACATATGCGAGGGGCGTACGTGTGTGACGTGAGGCATGACTCAGAGCGACGCAACGCGCGCAATTCAATGGACAACACGCCCTGTTGGAGCAGGGACACGTCACAAATTCGCACGTATGCAAGGTTGAGTAGGCAAAGCTCAAGCCTTGGGCTTTATACAAACTCATATGAGAGAAGTCTGTCAACGTCGTACACGCCAACGTGTACAACTCCTCCTGCTGTACCGATCCGAGAGAGCACACGGCAGATAGCGGGTTGTTCATACACCACGCCGAACATCGACCAAATCGTGCGGAATGCAACATGACGCCGAAAGCCGTGACCGCAAACCAGAGCACGCCAGCGGAGCTACATGAGAACATTGCGGCGTATGAGGCGTCATCGACTTAGTATTAGGCCATGAAGTAAGGCATGCCGCCTTGCGGCATCCGTGACGGTCGGCTCATCTGCGGCGGAAGACGGAACATCTGAAGCAACCGCTTGCCCACAGACGGCTCCAGTTCTGTCCCGTCTCTCGCAATCTTGACTTCCCTGTTTGCGTTCCAGGGGTTTCGCAAGCCTCGTGTACGGTAAAATGGCAGACGGTTCGTCGATATCCACTCGACCTTAAAAGGCCGTGCCAGATCTTGTCCTCTGCCCTCTTCCGAATCTTTGTGGGCCGACGAGCTTTCATCGCAATCTGCCAGCTCCGCTTCCCAGAAAACGGTCCCCCGTGCGGAATCGTCAATGATGCGGCCACGAGGTGCTATTCCCGTAGCCGATGTCCGGATTGACGTTGGCCCATTCAGCGTGAGCGGAGACTGCGGTATAGGCGCAGATGCAATTGGGACAGGCCCACCAGCAATGATCGATCCCATGCGTGCGTAGCCGAAATACTCGCCAGACTTATTGGCAGAGAAGATAAGATATACATTGTCGGCCTCCTTGAAAGCACAGTTTAGTGCTTTTTCGTTGTGAGACTGGGTTGCCCAGATACCGTTGCGTACACTAGCCTCGAGGTCCTGCAAGGTAAGGCTTTTGACAACGAAGAATTTTTCAGGCACAATTGTGTTCGCAGAACCGAGGGCCGGCGTTTCGACTGTCTTCGTTGTCTGCGTAACAGGTGTACTTCCCATGATCATCGGTGTACGACTTCGATCTGCATCTGGCCCATCTGACTGTCTGTCTGGCGACCTGTCCAGCATTCCCTCTGGGATCCCATCTGGGGTCCCTTTTGCCTCAACCGCGCCGGCTCTCGAGCTTTGTGCTATGGAACCGGTGCTTGTCGTGGAGGGTCTCCTCAGGCGGCATACTAGCCGTACCCCTTGAAATCTCGAATCATGAAAGCGGTTCATGGCCGCAATACAGGCGGCCTCGGTTCGATAGTTGACAAACGCGCAGTTGCTCTGCGGCATGAGAAAAAGGCTTTCGATGTCTTGCATCGCATCTCGAGAAAAGTGGTCTTTCAAGTCGGTTACCGCCACGGCCGGAGGAAGGTTGCCAACCCAAATTGCATGGCCGGATGGCTTGGGTTTGCGCGGTGGGCCTCGAGGGAAAGACGGAATGGCTGTCGGTTCGGACTCGCGTCGAGCGAAATGGGCTAGGACCGTTCAGTCAGCAGAATATTTTTTCTGACCGCACAGTTCCTGGGACATACCAAAGTCTGCATAGCCGCCGGGCGGGCTGTAGCTGATTGAGAAGCCTTGCTGTGGAAACCGCATGTCCACAGGAGAGATTGCGGGCTGATACATGCCGTACGGATAATGGTCCATCAGAGGGAATGGCGGCTGCGTTTGTAGCTGTGCTGGTTGCGGTCGGCTCGCTGTTTGGAGTTGAGCAGATTGCGCATCATATTGCCGTGGAAGATGTTGCTGCTGTGGCTGCTGCTGCTGCTGCTGCTGCGCTCCAGCAAAAACCGTAGGGACAGGGCGCTGCCCACCATACTGTGACAACTGAGGCATGTATTGCAAGGAAGCCGGATTTCTCATGCCGTACTGAGTAGATGGGCATCGTGCTTCGTATGAATGATCAATGCTCGGCTGTAGAGCGCTCGCCATTTGACGGAAGTCGAATAGTCGGGATCCATTACCCTCGACGTACTGGGTGGGTGCTGCGCGAGGCGGAGGAAGGTCTTCAAGATTCCCGTGGAAAGGTGGACTGCAGGGTCAGCGAAGCACGTTGCGAGGGATGTGAAACCTATGCTTACTTTTTTGTCTGCTTTACCGCAGTGCTGGGGGTAACAGTATCTGCGAGGGAGTATCCTACGGCAGCCGGCTTATCAGTCATGGTGATTCGCACGACTGTATGAGCTCGTACTGACAGTGCAGGTTCTGCCAATGTACAGCTAGATAAGGCCTTGTCGGTTGTGCCGCACTTGAAGGTTGGGGCCCTGCAATATACCTTGGTACCTTGAAAAAAGTTTGGAACCTACAATGGACAGAGATGGCGATTGGCGACGCTGAAGTATTCACCTGCAGAAGTTGGAAGCCTGTCCGAATGCGGTTCGCTCCCAGACTACATTACGGCTAATCTAACTAGGGTCCAATCGCACGCAACGCTCACCCGCTTGGCCGAGAGTGCATTTCCTGGAAATCCTGCGATGATCCACTATAGGGCTGTCACCATATTTGCTGTTCCGGATAATGACTGATATGCGGAGAAGCTGCATCTGCTGCTGTGGAGGGCTGGCAACCTCCAGCCGGGCCGCTCTCGCTAAAATCTTCGCTCCGTAGTTTGGGGTACAGGTGAAAAGCGCCAAAGCTTGGTAACGGAAAGACGTCGGAATTGCCAAGCTATTAATGCTATTTCTGAATTCTAAATGCTCCTCATCATATGTTGCGCCTCATAATTGAGCAACTCCCGTGAGCGTTCTCGTCGCGAACGAATGCTCAAAGGCCTGTAGTAGATTTCCAGAGCTGCCCCGCACGCTGACGTCATTCGTGGACGCAGCGCGACGGACTCGCCGATTGCCAGTGCGGTTAAAGTCAGCGAAGGCGCGAATCGCTTCGCTTGATGATGGGCATCTGCTACCATGTTCGCGGGTTCAGACTTAAACCGAACGGATCATCGCGAGGTTGTGACTGATCGAAGCTGCTTCTGTTACACGGCTTGGCAGAGCTGTAAAGTATCTCGATGGGTTTCCGTGATCGTGCCCTTCTGGTTCGCGCGGAAAACATCTGTAATCGCTGAGGACAACTTGCCGTGCTTCAAGTGCAACAAGTACGGGCATAAATAAGTAACTTGCAAGACTGCACCAAAGCGCGCGCTATGCTCGGGACAGCACTCGAGACACAACTGTCCCCAGCCTACGAGGCTTGAGTGCCCAGCGTGTAACAAAGCGAAGCACTCACTTTTTGACTGACAGAGTCAGCTCCACCCGAGCCATTGGAGATACAAGGGTAGCCATTACTTCACGCCAACATCTTCCTAGTCTAGCTTATCATGGTCTCTTAACTTTTGCGCAAGCTCAACGCCTGCTATGCCGCCCGATCACTTCTCACTACCATGATTACGAACGCCGTATGATGCACCACGAGAAGCGTTATGAGTGTCTTGACGTCCGCTAACACATGAGTTAGGTCCTCGGTGGCATCGCAGACACGGCCGCACAGACTCTCACAGTTACTCGCATCCAGCATGTGCCCGCCGCGACTCGGTCGGCCCTCAACATCATGAAGGCGGAAAGGACGACTTCTTCAGCGTCGAGATCCACGATTTAGAAGGCAAGGGGCCGTGGCCGGAACCACATTACCTGTCACACAAGGCAAAGAAGCTGCTGCCTTCGCCGTTCGACTTTGAGAGGCTGGGTGGCATACCCTTGTATCATGGCACCCTTGCAGCTCACGTGGTTTGCTTTTCTGAACTATGCGTTGCCCGTTGGCGTGGCAGGCGCGAGCAGTACTGCTGCGGCTGTGAAGCGCGGTCCCTTTGATCAGCAGATCTTTGCGCCTGGTGGTACGTGCCAATCCGATGGCCTGTTGCGTGAGCAAATCGTTAACAAGTGCACAGGTCTCGCATGCATTTCCACTTTCATGACGGTCTGCAAAAGCGGCGATAAGTGCGCCGTCACCCGCAAGTTTTAGGATGTGGACATACCAACGCTCAAGGCGAACTTTCCTATCTGTCCCGCGGTCCCAACGCTGAACTTCCGCGTTATGCCGATCCAGACGTACCCAAAGGCGACACCAAAAGCGAAGCCGGAAAGCTAACATACGCACCAGCCCTTCGTATCAACTCATCGGTATCGCCTGGACAGCCTACCTCTCCCTCACCAACTCGGCCGAGGAAGTCGCAACGCCTCAGAAAGACTTGTCCCGCAGCTGCCTTCCTTTTTACGAACCTTGGTTTTAGCTCTGACTACATCAGCACCTTCTCCTTGCATAGCTCACACTTGGCGCTCCTACTTCAAAACACAAGCTAGGAACGCAGGCACAACCTTTGTTGTTCTTGGTTTTGTTGTTTTATTGAGGGCGTTGGAGGAGTCTTTTGCTGCATGCGATACTGCCTGGTTGGACGAAGCGGCAAGCAGTGAGCTGCGGTTTGCATCATGTTGTACTTCAAGGACCGAATAGGTATGATACTCCTTGTTCATGAATTCCACTGGTGCTATCCTGCTTTTTCTCTAACTAATTTCCTCAACAGCGCGCCGACACCTCCTTGTTAGGAGGTAATGGGTCGAGGGACCTAGCATATCTTTGCTTGATATCACTCCACACCTCCCAACCTCTGTTTTCTTCTTCCCAGCAGTACCATGGACAAGCCTGATCACTCTCATCTTCCTCTTGAGCTATCATCACGGAAAGAGTATCGTATCCGTGTACCCAATGCACTGATTCACCCGATGCACCGGGGGTCTAAACCACCCTCTAACTTCAACATCCCACAATTCCGCGAATATGAGCTCCATGGAAGATGCGCTTGCAAGATCAGGATCGCTAGAGCCTGACAGATCATTTCGATATTCTGAAACAGCTCAAGTCTGGTGTTGATCGCTCTACGCTATCGCGAAGGCACCGAGCCGTCACAGCGTCGCGAGCAGCCGATGCCTTAACGCGTCAAAAGCTCAGCCCACAACAAGAGCTGGAGCTTGTACGAGACCTAGTACACACGCCCACACCACCGCAGATGGAAACAGCTCTTGCGAGCTGGCTAAGTGTAGGGGCTATGAGGGTGGGAATCCCCGCCGCAACCGGTTGCGGAAGTCTAGGGGCAGGAGTGTCATACTACGCCTTACAACTGCTCTGCCACCTACTCCCTCTGCCAGGAGGTAGAACCACTCATCATGGGAGAACTCAGAAGGGACTGGGATACGAGAACCACCCGATGCGCTCTCACTCAGCAGTTGCGCGCACAGCCCACACTGTAGCGTTCTACTCGCCGCAGGAATGCGGAAGCCCTAATTACTGAAGCACTCGGCTCACATCTGAAGCGTTGGCTAAGGAGCCAGCGTTGTGATCACCCTTACGGCGCTCTATTTGAGCTTCCGGCACGCTAACCGACCCTGAGAAGGTACCCGTAGCCGAATGAGCTCGCTTCTTTCTTATACTATGGAGCTGCTTGACAAGTCTCTGCTGCTTCTCTTGGGGTTATGTTCCTTGATGTCTGCCTCTTTCCATCTCGCATGCGAGCTGGTGGACGGACTTATCCGCGGCAGCGTGCTGACATGTAAAATCTGCCATGCTTGTCGTGCTGTACACGCCCGCCCGAGCGCGTAGGTCGTCTGTGACGGATATTTATCAGATGCGACACCTCAATCATGAGCTTGTGTATGGATCTTCCAAGCAGAGCTGGGAAGCTCGTCGCGTTCTTTTGCGTCTCACGTGTGTGTTTCCGACTCTTTCCCATCTTCGATGTCGGATCGGCGGTGGGGCCGTGTTGCCTGCTGGCGTGCGGCGTGCACAGGCTTTGTCGTGTGGTATCAGAGCTTTCTCGACTGCTGAACGCTGAGGTAAGCGGCCATGCCGGGGCTCGTTGGTGGAAACGGCGTCATCAAGCGATGGCTTTGTACGAGACTACCGTACGGCTCATCGTATCCCTGGCTGTTCTGCGGCACACCTCGATTTCACCGCTGCATGTGCAGCTAAGTTACTCACACCGGACATGGAGATGCGCGCTCTCCGTCCGGTGCTGGGTAAATTTGGAACGATAGCACATCAATGTCACCGCATTGGTCAAGATTACTGCTGATTCGCAAATCGAAGTCTATCTCAGTATTGATTAATTTTTGATTTCCTTCTTGTGGAAGATATCTGCAGAGAAGTCAATACCGGTTTTTTCCAGCAGTCTGAAAGGGACGTGGGTTACCCGGCACCTGCGGCATCCATTGATCCCTTTGACTAGTGAAAAACTCGCCCTTTGGCGGCAGCGCATTGCTCCCGTCATCCAAAGTACCCACACACAAGTACCTACAGGAGCACCAATCCGGTCAGCAATATACCCTGTAAGAAGTAAGGGAAACAGAAGCATCAACCACAAACCTGAAGTCGTTCTTAGCCTGCTCCCCATACTCGGAAATAAAAACCCCGCACTCCCCGCAAAACTCCCTATGCACGCCGTTGTCCTGCACGAATATTTTAGGCGTGGTTGACGTCGTGTATTTTAAATTGTCTTTAGCCGTTTTGGCAGTTAGACCAAAGGCGCCGCCGAAAGCGCGCTTGCAACTGTGACAGTGGCAGAGGGTTGTGCGAGCGTCGTCAGAGGATCCAGGGAGGTTGAGGGTGTAGCGGAGAAGGCCGCAGGTGCCTTTTGGATGTTAGTGAGTGCACATTTGAGCGGACGTGATATACTTACAGCCGCCGTTGAGTTTGGACATCTTGACGGTTTGGAGGGTCTCCTGATAAGTTTACGGGAGATTGAGGGCGCTTAACTTCATTGGCGTGATCTAAATGCTGATGTTGACTTGTGGATAACGGAGGGACTTATTAGAAGACTCTCTCCTTGTTCCTCCAGGATGTCTGACTTTATTCAAGTAACACGATATACATATGTCGAAATCCGGTCGAAGACGAAGTTGTCATCGTGATGAAATTGTGAGGTAAACGTAAGCGAGGGTGCCTTCACCTTGGGGATTTGACCAGATCTATAGGGTTAGGGTTCGGCGTTCTAACATTAACGTACTTGGCAAGCGAGCTGGTCAGGCAAGCGAGGGGGTCAAGATCTCACAATACTTATTCAGGATATGAATGAAATCACTCAAAACAATGCGTTGCTGTTGGGGGAGGTGATGGTCGACGCGAGGCAGGTGTTGGAGCTCAAAGCTCGACGCCCGCTGTCGCCGCCGGCTTCGCCGCTGATGCGGGGTCAGAGGGCGGAGGGGGTGCGGAGTGGCAAATGGTGACGAGAGGGAAGGCGAGGGCGGGAGGAGCGAAGAGAACGACGATGAGGGTCAGATCGAGTGTGGTGGGAGACGGCGAAGCCTCGCAGCAGGCTGCGTCCGGCTTTGAGGCCGCGTCGACTGCAGCGCGAAAGAGAAAGGCCGAGGACAGCGTCGACGACAAGCTTGCAGCGATGGCAGAGACCATCGCACAGCTGGTGGCGACTCAAAAGGAGATGGCTGACAACCAAAAGGCTTTCATGGAGAGCAACAAGGCCATACTGGGCCGCAATAAAGAGCTGACGGAGATGATCAAGGCGCAGCGCGAGGAGATCAAGGCCCTGCGGGCGCTGATACAGGACAATGCAAGCCAAAGGACATATAGCGAGGTCACTGCAAACAGTGGCATGCCTGTGGGTCTGTAGAGTTCTCAGACCAGGTCTACGTCTGCAGCCAGCTCACAATTGCGCAAGGAAAAGCCTCAGGTGCGGGACGACAGAGCAGTGTCTATCGATACCGGCAGGTTTAAGGGATCGAAGAACAATTACAATGTCGTCAGGGACGGCCTCCGCGCTGGACTCAAGGTCAACAAGGTCACTGAAAGATTGACAATCAAGTCTCTCCGACCTGGCCCAGGCGACAGGATCGACGTAGTGTTTGCCGACAACGACGAAGCCAATAAGGCCAAGCAGCACACTCGCTGGCTGACGTCCAGCCTGGCTGGCGCGCGCGTCAAAGGTGAGCAGTGGTATCCGGTCAAGTTCGAAGTGTCGTGAAGCAGTGTGTGCTAGACCAGGATGTGAATGACGGTAAGACGCTGAACAAGGACTTTGCGAAGGACTTCAAGGCGGACAACAGCTGCGAGACGGCGGAGTGCACGGTGATGAAGGCCACCTGGCTCAGCAAAGTCGACGCGAAGAAGAAGGTAGGATCCATGGTGGTCTGGCTGAAGAACAGAGTCGACGCAGACTACCTGCTGCGGACAGGCGCAGCTATGTACGGCGCGACCGATGCGTTCTGCTCACCTTTTATCGTTAGGGACAACAGTGGTCCGTGCTATTACTG
Source organism: Cladosporium halotolerans (assembly GCF_011745625.1). Taxonomy (NCBI): domain Eukaryota; kingdom Fungi; phylum Ascomycota; class Dothideomycetes; order Cladosporiales; family Cladosporiaceae; genus Cladosporium; species Cladosporium halotolerans. The sequence continues at coordinate 25,968 of NW_027191514.1, forward strand.
CAACAGGTACGAAGGCTCGGGAGGCTACCCGGCAAGAATCTGCACGGCTTTTTTTATACAGCAGTATGACTTTGTGCGGCTGGGTGCCAGTGAGCGATGACTACCTTCCAAGTATGTCTTTTAGAACTGTCCGCACCTTTCGCCTTAGTAAGCTTCGGCATAACTTGTCCACCTTAGACAGTATCCATCTCAAGGCAAATCCAGCCGAGCCCATCCTGATCACTGGAGCCCTCGGCTATTTCCATGAAATTCGGTTCCATTTGGGCGTTGACGTAGTAGGGACGGTAGCCATGCACGATGGGTCGAAGAATCTGGCAAATATTCGCCTCGCGACTTTCGGTCCGGAGCTCGTAGTGCAGTGGATCGCAGGTATCTCGGACAAGAAGCAAGGAGCAATAAGGCAACTTGCACAACTCCCCTGGCGCGTTTCCCGTAAGATCTCGATGCATAGACCTCGGCGTCCAGATCTCCGATCGCCAAAGTCATCACGGCGGCGTTTTGATATGCGGACAGTCCCGGAGTACCAGTCAAGCTTGAACACCCCAACAAGGAAAGGTGTGGCGGACTGCTTGGATCTTTGGGCTTCGGCAGCGTTGATATCTATGATCCTTGGACTCGACTCCCTTCCCTCACACTCCATCGTAGCTAGGAGATATTGTCCGTTCAGCCTGAAACCCCTTTGGTCACAAAGTTCTGCAAAAAACCCAGCATTCTTGTCGTACTAGTCGAATACGCCGCTTACACAAAGACGCTTAGCAAAAGCTCTTGCTGACTCTATTCAGCCTACATGAGATTATCGACAGTCCTGCGCGAGTAAAACACCAGTTGGCGCCTCAGTATCTTGAGACCACGACACTTCCGCGTCTCCTAGTCAGAGCAGAAAGCGCATTCCCCGTCGCTTCCTCGATGGTATGATCGATCGTAGCATGAATGGTCACAGCCCCGATGCTGAGAGTCTGCAGCTCTCGGCTCACGTACTAAACTTGGCGTGTGACTTATCAGGGTGGCTGTACGAAATCATGGATGAAAGTGGTGGTGTTGACATTTAGAAAACAGCAAGGCTTTATCAGGACCTACGACAATGGAGTGCGAATCTCTCTCACTTGTACGAGCCGACATCAAGTTCCGGCCGGAGATGTATGGTCTCAGGTAAGTAACTGAAATACTCCTAAATTCCTCTTGGGTGAGTATCTGACCTGAAACGATGCAGCATGTACGAACACATGGTAGCATTGGCTTTGACACCACCACTAAAGCCCACACTGCGTCTCCCTGACAGTCTCGGAACCCCAGAATCGCTGTGCTTACAGCATTGCACGCGGATTCTCGAAACCGCAGAACTGTACCGGGAGGTCTGCCCCGCCGATCGGCACTCCACTAGATATCCTTTGTACCATGTTGCTTCCATGGTACTGATTTGTTCGCCGTCAAGTCCGCGGGCTCTTCATATATTCGAAAGAGCCACTTCACTGCTATCTCGGTACACGGACCACTTCGCTTTGGTGCGATATCTCATGCAAGCTTTGAACAACGTGGCTATACGCATGAATTTACCGCAGTCTAACAGCATGGTGGACTTGGTCCGAAGGGCAACGTCGTCGATTACAGGGCTGTCCGATAGCCCAGTCGCGTTAGTGTTGCCGGTCCCTTTGCAAATCATCGAAGACATGCGAAGACAAAGAGTGTGTGGCGTGCAGCGTATGGGCATTGAAGTCGGGCAATTAACAAATCGGTACCAAGATTTAGAAATTGGCAGTCAACCAAGATAGACAGCAAGAGCTTAGGCAAGCTTGAATATCAATCTTGGGGTTTAGAGAACATACAGCCATTAGTGTCACAACCCCTCGAGCAAGTAAAAGTGCTCAAGGCTGGGAATGCTGAATGCATGTAATTACAAGTAACGCGGCCCATCCAACTTGCACTTTTGGGACAAGGAGTAACTTAGCGTTGGTGAGATTCAAGTTAGATTGGCGTACTGATGCAGCGGTCGCAGTCTGTATTTTCTAGCTTGAAGCGTTTCCCACCACGCACAGACGCACCACGTGCACAGCCAACATCGGCTTCCACCAAAACTTTTAATTGTTCATATATCAATACACATTCATGCAAAACAGCTGAAAATGAGCGCGCGTAAAGAGCGTAGAGACTGCGTCATGGACCGCGCGCCTTACTAGTTACTGTAGCGAGCCGGCAGTCTCGATTCACGACCTCTTCTTGTCACGGGCTGTTTCATGCGCTCTTCGACTACAGCCTGTACGGGACTGACCTCCGCGCTTTTTGCAGCTGTTTGCTTTTTTGGTTTTCCTCGCGGTCTTCGAATTGATACGCTCGACTGAGCTTCGAACTGTTTCAGTGCCATTTTACCGCGTTTTCCTTCGCTCCAATAGCCTCCTCTTCAGCAGCTGCTGTCCTCTGGGCTGCAGAAACGGCCGCTCTGTTCTCAACAGACTGTTGCTGCTGAAGAGTTGGAGGCTCGGGAAGCTCAACAGAGGAAGTATGACAGGGCTGCGGCTTCTGCAAAGACTGCAACCAAGAAGCCGTGAGGAAGGCTGCAAAGGAGGCCCTGAGAGCTGGAAGGCAGCGCGAGAAAGAAATAGAGGCCGCCAACAAAAGGCCAAAAAGACCTGCAGCCAAGCTGAAAGTTGTGGAGAAGTCTACTACACCAGCAAGACAGCCTCTTGCTTAGATGGCTCCAAACCAGCAAAGTTCAAGAAATGGGAGGCGTACAAGAAGCCAGCTCGTCTATGATAAACTGAATAGATAAACCCTTCCAACAGTGACACGTCTGGGCCGCTCGCGCGCTTCGCGTAGTCGTACTCTATAACCAGCTATTGGTGTGTAAGCCGATGCAAGTCCTGCAACTGAACATGCAAAAACGGCGAGAGGTGCAACACAGCGTGATGAATGACGAGCGCCTGGAGGAATATGCGGCTCATGTCGTCAGCGAGCCCTACGTTTTCGAGACGGAAGGGAAGGTGAGGACGAGCCCGATGGGACATCAGAGCTGGACGGCCATCCTGCCGAGCCAAAGGCACGACGGACGCTGGGCGGTTCGAAGCATGCTGTGGGTGCGCAAAGTCATCGAGTGGGAGCAGGCGACTGCCATCGGCAGACCTCACAGTGGTTCTGCTGCGACTGCCGGACAGGTCAGTGTTGCTCGCGTCGGTGTACGTGAAAGGGGCAAATGCTGCAGCGTTGAGCGAGACGGTGATGCTGCTCGACACCGCAATAAGCACTGCGCGGCGCCGCGGTGGCTCGCGCCTTGATATCGTGGTTGCTGGCGACTTCAACCGTCATGACAACTTGTGGGGAGGATTCGAGGTCCTGCCGAATCGACAAGGCGAGGCAGATCCTATATCGACTTCAAGAACATATGGGGGGACTCGAGAGCTTCCTGCCTCGCGGCACGAAGACGTGGCAGAACGCATTCCGCGCTACCACGATCGACCTCACGTTGGCGTCGCAGGAGCTGGCGTCGAGCGTTCTCCCGTTAAGATACATGATACGGAGCACGGCTCAGCTCATCGCGCGATTGAGACGTCCTTTGATGTGGACGCCCCAGATCATGCTACCCAACCGCGGTTGTTGTTCAAAAGTGCTCCCTGGAAGGCAATCCGAGAGCGCATTGCTCAAGCGTTACAGGATCGACCAGCGTGTGCTGACGTCCAGAGACAGGCCGACCGTCTGACGCAGGTTGTACTGGACGCGATCAGCACGCTGACGCCCAAAGCCAAGCCCTCACCGTATGCGAAGCGGTGGTGGACGCAGGACCTCACGAAGCTCCGCCGGGTATACACGTACTGGAGAAACAGGGCGCGTGCGCAGAGACGAGCCGGAGAAGCACTCTCGGAGCTAGAGCAACAAGCGCGAGCGGCAGCGAAGGAGTACCACGATGCGATACGCAAGCAGCAAAGACTGCACTGGGATGAGTTGCTGGCGGAAGACACCAACATCTGGGATGCCACCCGCTACCTCAAGCCCGAAGATGGCTCGGGGTGGTCGAAGATCCCACCGCTAAAAAAGGCGGACGGGTCAACGACGACGAACACCTCCGAGCAGGCCAGACAGCTGTTTGCTACCTTCTTCCCACCACTACCCGAGGCCATAGCGGACGAGGGAGACCGACCACAAAGGCAGCCCGTCCCCATGCCGGAGCTGACCGTGGAAGAGATCGAGTGCTGCCTTATGAAGACCAAGCCGTGGAAGGCCGCGGGCGAAGACGGCCTCCCAGCAGGAGTGTGGAGACAAATATGGCCGGCCGTGAGTGAGAGTGTCCGCCGCCTGTTTCAAACGTCCCTCGACTGTACCCGACAGGCCGAGTGAAAGCAGTGTTGGTTGGAGCCCAGAGATGCACACAATCAAATTCTACTTGACGACTTGACTGATTGATCGGTAACTAAGCTCTTGACTAGGCGCCCAATCAATCAATTCTTGAGCTCCCAGATTGTTCGTTAACTTGCAATTCAAAGTGAAATTGCGTTGTGATAGGGTAAGGGTTGGGGTTGAGCTCGAGCTTCCCGCAAGCTCGACAGTTGAAGTCCGCTGACCAATCAGAGCGCGCTGCGCTTTGCGACTGTGCTATCCAACGCGTCGCGCGTCCACCACAACGCCACAACGCTCGAAATTCCATGCCCGCACGTGAGCTTGAGACAGACAATGACACAACCAATCATTGCAACATCCGAGACAGCCGACAACGGCCGTGCGCCCGTGGTTGACAGTTGTGTGAATCCACCGATTGCCAGCTTGACAGGTGTCGACTGGCGGCGCGTCAAAGGGTACGAGGCGGCTTGCAACATCAAGAAGAATCCCTCGTGGATCTGGCAGCATGGCTATCGACTTTGGAACGAAGATGAGCCCGAACTCTGGCTCTGTAGACGATATCACCGCGGATCCGTCAAACGTCCGTTCCCCAAAGGCCACATTTTCCAGACCACGCTCGCGCGACGTCTGCGGCAGCTGCATCTCCACAAACATCACTCGCCTGAAGAGGGCGGAGCCATTACATCTATACGACCGCCGTTGAAGAGGCGAAAGATTGAGAGCTGGAGCTTCAGCGCCGGACTCAGCAGGAGCAATCAGGCTCCGGCTTCGACTACAACAGGTTCAGGGCTCTGCTGCTGGGGTGGGTGATCGCCGAGAGTATTTCTTTCCAGAAGGTAGAGTCTGACCACTTCCGTCAACTACTGGCTTTTGTGACTCCAGTATCCGTCTAGAAGACCACATGCCAAGGCGTACAACACTTTCGAGGTGGGTAGCTAGAGCCTACGATCAGCAGCTAGAGGTTGTCGAAGAAGTAATTACTTCAGCGACGACGCGGATCAACTTCTTGTTCGATCTGGGAACGTCGCAAAATCAGCTTGCGCTTTTGGGTCTTGCCGCACATTTACTCGACCGGTCAGGCATGCCGCGCACTGTGCTTCTAAGCTTCTCCCGGCAGAAGGGAAGACACTGTGGACACAATATCTCGGAGGCAGTAGCCGAGGTCGTGCGCGAGTTTGATACCGGTGACAAGCTCGGCTACGTCGTCACGGACAATGCTTCGAACAACACCACGTGTCTCAAATTCCTCAGTGAACAATTTGGCTTCATCGGTCCTGAGTACCACGTGCGCTGCACAGGTCATGTTCTGAACATTGTCGCAAAAGCAATCGCCTTCGGGAGCGTTGTCGATGCGTTCGATGCAGATCTACAGGATCTCAGCTTCGAAGACCTTGAACTCAGCAAATGGCGCAAGACAGACCCGACAGGCAAGCTACACCATGTTGATAAATATATCACCGGATTCCCACAGCGCATCGAAGCCTTCGACGACATCCAGCGCAAAAGCAATTAGGTAGCGTAGGCGACACAGTCTTCAAACTTGTCATGGACAACTTTACTCCTTTGTCTTCTAACGGTAGACCGTACATAGCTCTGTATCTGATCTGATTGCCAACCATCCCTACGTGCGGTGCATACGGCCTCCCTCCCGTGACAATGGGCCAGGGTATTCTATATGTCCTAATGAATCTGGGTCTTTGCACCTCCACGGGTTTCCAACGCACAGTAACTGCGAGCCTAGAATTCTAAGAAATCCCACACCTCATGCTATATAGACGGTATGCTGTGATTGGGAGGAAGATTACGGGCGCTAGCGGGAGGCCATTTTGGTAAGGCTGACAACGCCACAGCTGCTAGCAGAGGTCAGTGGCTTAAGACCGGTGTGGCTGCTCCCGAACATTTTCTTGGCCTTCCGTCTATTCCTGCTTGGTACCGTCTCATACACTTTGCCCGCCATCCTGGCTTAGTCAAGCCGACATTGCTTTTGGCCCAGTGCCTTTCTGTGTTATGTTGCGTGTGGTACGAGCTACACAGCACCCTACCTCCTCTCCCCCTCTTTTGCCTCTTTCGGGAATAGTATAGACAGGGCAGTCCACGAATTGAAATTCTTGCAGAAGCTAACACAGCCCTTGTCTGCTTGCGCGTAAACTCCGAGCTGTGGCCTGTATCAACGTTGGGTCGGCATAGTCGGAAGCGCGACGGCGATGGGTATGCTGCCCTCGGCGTACAGTTGATAGAGCTTAGTCGCCGCATATGGTCTTTGAGTCGAAGTAGGTCTGCTTGCCCAGGTTCATCGCTTAGGGAGCAGCGTTATCAGCGAGCTTGAACTAAGAGCGCTCGAGAGCGCGTCGCGAGTAGAGAGCTTGTCAAGGCCTCGGCGGCGATGGCCAAGTGGTGCGGCGGGCTGCGGCGGCTTGATGTCGTCCTGGAATGTCACGGTACGCAATGGGCTTCGCGCGTACCATTCGGGTGAAGACTGTCGAAGGCACGATGTAGGCTTTCTCTAGGTGGTTTGGCTGGGTGAGGGAATGTGATGGGGTTGTTTTGCACGAGTTGAGTGAATTGCGGAGGGAGCGGCGCGGGTCTCCGCCGCGAAAAGATTCAACGAAGCATGGGTGGGCAGCACCCGGGGCTGGAGACGCTCGTGATTGGGTCTTTCAGTCATCGGTAAAAGAGGAAAGAATTTAAGAGTAAACAAGACGTGTGAGCACTGAAGGCTGCTGCGGGAATATACTGTATTGTCGAATATGCCCGAGATAGTCGTGTGGCGTTTCCCCGCATATCATGTCGGGCCCGCGGATCACCTTCTTTCGATTTGCCACCCCTTGTGATATCTATGGTCATGTGATCTCAGAAGGACCGAGCATGCCTGACACACCCGCGCGTCAGCTGCCTCGGCGCGTCAGCGCGTCATTCGCATCAGCACGTCATTCGCATCAGCACGTCATTCGCATCAGCACGTCATTTGCATCAATGCGTCAATTGCGTCGGCGCTCCCGACGCGCCATCTGGCGTTCTGCGCATGCATTCCTCTGTTGTTGCCACTCTCGCGCCTCATCTGCATCTTCTTTCTGGCACGGGCCGAAGACACTGGATCGGAGACACTCAGCGCATTCAGTACCGTGCGCGGAGGCTGTCAGCTGCCTCGAGTGCTCAATTTCCCTTAGACATTTCTCGCCCCAACTAATACGAGCTGGGAAGGCATCCCGATCAGATGCAAGCAGGTGCCCCTTGCTGATGAGGTCGACAAAGCGCGCGAGCCAACGCATGCCTTTACGCCGCAGCTGCATATGGAAGACGGTTGGCACTTGCACTTGCGGCACATCGCTACTTTCAAAGATGTAATGACCCGCTGTCTTTGAATCCTGAGCTTCTCATAGTAAGAGTGTCCAATTTGCAGAATGGCAAGAACGTACCGCTATGTTTGCCGGTCAGCTGAAGGTACAACGCCATCGCGATTTCCTTTTCAATTCTGCAACCTACCAACGCTTCAGCAATCTCACAAGCATCGCCCGCCTGGCCAACATCGGAGCCGCACAGGATGATCGATCCGGCAAGACATGCGGTAAAGTTACATCCGTCAACAGGGATCGTACGGGTTCTGAGCCGACGTTCAAAATCTGCGTATGCGGCTATACGGTGTTGTCTCACAACTCCCGGGGCATGCGTGGAGGAGCTCTCATATTCAGCAAGTGTCAAGCCAGGCTGCAGGTGAAGCTGGTCGATGTAAGGGCGAAGAAGATCAGTATACAATTGAGCGCAACGATTATCAAGCTGCTCAATTGTGTTTGACTTTGCTGGCGGTTGATGGGCCAGAGCACTCTGGCCGGAGGCATCGCACGGTGATTCCTTGTATGGTGGATTGCGTTACATCATGAGACGTGCCCGTACTACAGCCTAAAATGTAGGCGAGAGCAAGATAGTTATTGGTGAGTGGGGGAAATGAGAATTTGTTCAAGCGTGTCGATTTACGGAAACCCCACGGGAGCGCAGCGATCGAGAATTCAACGATTGCCATCAAGGTAGCAGGATACACTTGCGTTGCTGTGGTCGCGACCACTTTGGCACATGCGCTGGGAAAGGGAGGTGCTACTTATGTACTAGGGTACAAGATGGTGCGGAACATCGTTGTCAGGCAGTGTGATGAGAAGAAAGTGATGCCATGTGAGCATCGTCCTGCCGAATGTGCGAACTGCTGAGTCTGTCACACCGCCACATCGCCGAGATCTTTTGACAAGTGGCAGCAAAGGTACCATGGCTAGACAAAAGGTCCGATTCAGCCCTGCGAGCCCTGCTTTAGTTGCGTCTGACTACTTATGGCTGAATGATGATGACTCATTCATTATTTGGGTGATGTCATGCTCAGCCAAATTCCACATTGTTACCTTTCGTCTCCGGTTGCTGGTGAGGATAACCGTCTCTGCGGGTGAGACGTTAAACACGCCTACTATCGTAAACATTTATCGATGGCCTGCCTTACCTCCGTAAAGCACAACGAATCCAGGATAGTTGCGGAAAGAAGTGATACGAGCCCTATCTCGACGTCGCCGATAGCAGATGCGAACCCCCTTGAGGCTTACTACGGCAACATGCTCCAGGCTGCATCGTCTCGAGGGAACCAAAGGGCGGTGAAGGTACTAATCAGCGAAGGCGCTGATGTCAATACGGAGGGCGGCCACTTCGCTACTGCGCTACAAGCCGGCTTATTCCGCGGTCGTGAAGAGACAGCTGCTGTATGGATACGGCATGGAGCGGATGTTAACGCGCAAGGGGGTCCATATGGGAGTGCCCTGCAAGCTGCGTGTCTACGAGGGAATCTGTCAGTTGCAACACTGCTATTGCGAAACGTCCGCGATAGGCGAGCTGAACAACGAAGCGCAGTCACGGGTCTATCAACACCACCACGCGTTTATACCACAAAAATCAATGAAACCCACCAGCAAAGAAGATGGCCTTGATCCTGGCTGTACATACTGTCGGAAAAGATCCGGATCTCAGTACTTCTTTTCTCTTTGAAATCATATTGTATGCAAGCTATCTAGCTTATGACAACCCCTAGCTAGTTGACTAGAAGACTTCTCGTTCCTGAATGTGCTCTTGCCTCTACTTATCTCTTGTGCTCCTGCTCGCCGTCCCGGCTACCTCTAGCCGCCACGGCTTTCGGGCTCGATGCCCTCCTACTGTCCTATCTTCCTGATTCGTTGCCTCCTCATCCGCCGCCTCGCTCCAACGTCTCTTCGATAGTCCCCTCGCTCCCATCAAGTCGGTCCATGTCCCATTCATCGATGGCTCTCACTTCTTTGTCTTCCTTCATCTTCCCTACTGCAGTGTATTCGAGGAACCGTAACACTGCTTCCGCTGCGCTTTCGCCAAAAAGTATCTGAAGGTCTGATGTGTCTCCGCGCTGAGATCCTGATCTTCTTTTGATGCATGTCTCTCAGCATCACATCACGCTCTCTCCTCCACTTCCGATATTCCATCAGTAGGTGGCCAACAGTCTGTATGCTGCTGTCACACCACCAGCAACGTGCATCTTGTGCCTGCTTGGTCCTGAGCAGATACTCGCCGGTTATGGCATGGCCCGACTTGAGCTGCAGGTATCTCGCCGTCACTGACTTTTTGCCATCACTGATGACTTTGCTGGTCTTCGATGCACGCTTCCACCTCGCTTTGTTCGCCTGCGTCACGTATGAGAGCGATGCCGACCGCATCGCCTTCGGTTGCTGCGTCGCTGCAAGCCTCGCTGCAGCTCTCACGGATTCCATGCGTCCTACGCTCTCACCTGTGGGTATGTGTGACAATATCACTCGGTCGCCCCGTTCTTGGATGAGTCTAATCTGGTGCTTGATGTCTCGGATCAGCGGCGTAGTCCAGTGGCTTGCTTTGTCAATAGCAGATAAGGCTTGGTGTGAGTCCGATAGTATCTCGGCGCACCATGTTGCGGTTCCTGGCAGTGAAGACCGGCATATATGAACAGCCATGCGGATTGCGTACAGGTCGGCGTCAAGCATCGTGAGGTATTTTCCAAGTGAGTCCGCCTTCACCTTGTTTCTGTTTCCTACCACCCAGCCGTCTCTCGGGTCATAAGTGCGAGGCGTTGTTCATTGTAATGTAAGGCAGCGATCAGGGACGGCTCATACGGTCTCCGTGCATAGCCTGAATGAACATCATCATCATCATCATCATCATCATCATCACGTGGGAGTCTAGTCAAGACTACAACGTCTTCAATCGGCCGCGGACAATGCGGAGACGAAGTGGGCTGTGCTCGGCCGCAATCAACCACAGCCACTGAGCATGGCTGCCAACTTCGACTAGCATGCCGAAGGAGCCGACCTCTCGGAATGGCGTTGCTCGACCGGGCGCTGGAGAGCGAAAGTATCACCTCAAGGCAGTCCGTCGCTATCGCCGTGATCGTGTCCGCGACCAGATGCAGAGGTATTAGAACATTCGCTACGCCACCGGCGCTCGCAATATGCAGGGTCTTCAGCATGCGCAACGCGCCTTCGCGCGAGCTTCTCATGGCGGCCAAGCGCACGATTCTGTTGGAGCCCACGGGCTGCCTGCAGCTCGCCGCGAATCTCGAGGCGGTCGACGAGGTGCGTGCATCGAAGACAGCTCATATATCAAGGCACCGTATTTGCTCAGGTCACATCTGGGGCAGCAACATCACCACCATCACCACCACCTGAAGACCAGGGCTCGAGCGGAACCCTAGACTCGAAGCCATGTGTCGCAGCGAACGTCCTTCGCATGCCAGCCACCCCTGCAACGCCGTATACGGTATGCCCGCGCGCCAGGTTTGTGCCTGCTGGACCCTGCATTGAAGAGAAGAAGGCCTGGGCGGCTAAGATGGCCGACACCGTAGCACAGCGTTATGGTCGGGCTTGATCGTCTGTACGCCAACACCGCTACTTCTTTGAAGGAGCTAGGGTTCAACGTTGTTGACGCCCAGAGAGCTGTGGCGATGGCGCAAGCGATCAAGTTGGCCGAGGAGGTCAATTGTATCGTAGCGTCTCTGCGACTGCGGGCGCGCGACGGCGACCATAGATGGGTATGCCAATCAGGTACGGTACTAAATTCATACCCGGGATGATGGCCCTACCTTGGGAGTGAACCGGCGGACGCTCGGCACGTGCCGGACATCTGAGACTTCCAGGAAGTCCGAAATGCCACGAAACGCAGCTTGGGGCCCGAATATGAAACCCCCGGTGACCTTGTGTCTCCACCATTGATTGCATCGCCTCATGATCGTACTCCTCGTGCAGCCGCCCTCCCAATGGCAGCCGTGGGGATTGAACATCATTCGGCCATAGCCACTCCCCAATCGTACCAAGATGTGCAAATCGTCTGGTCGACTGCTTTGATAAAATCACGCCTCTCACCCCAAATCCTCTCGAACCAAGCCATCTTGAGTGGTGCAAGAACACCGAGAGACGGTAAGCTTAGGGGGTGGGGGCTGCTGCTGAGCTCATAGTATTGTTCAGCTTCTTCCAGCCGAGGTTTATGCAGGCAAGGAAGCACTTTAGATCCCTCACTTTCGCAAGCAACCATTCAGTCGTGCTCAGCGTTTGCCAGAGAGCGCCATGGTGTCCGTCAACGGGCACTGTTTGGCATCTGATAGAAGCACATTTGAGTGGCTATAGCAACTCATCGAGCTCCTTTAAGTTCATTCCAATCCTCCGCAATAAGACAGTCTTCGTGATCGAGCGGATCCGCCTCGCCGTTAGCGTAATGACCATGAGAGCTGTAAGGCGTCTCTCAATCTTAGAGCTCGCTCAATCATCTCGAGGTCGGCGTTCCATCAAATACCAGCGTCTGCTATGGGTCGGTATATCCGACTGTCGCTGATCCGCGCTCGCCTGGACTCAAAATAACGACGCCGTCGCGGCGACCCTCTGACATGGTACACAAGATTGTGACATTGGCCTAACGCCCCCTCTTGCGCCACGCAGTAAGGTTTGCGGACTCATTGCGCGGCCGTACTATTTCGCTTGTGTTCATCAATGCATCGTCAGGTCCACTGCTGTCAAATTTTGGCGCAAACCTGGCCGCATCTGCCACACAATCGGTATCGGTGCCATACAGTATAGCCTCGGCGACCAGATTAAGAATATGTGCAATGCAGCGCCTCGTTGGCAATCTCACGAAGGAGGCATTGTTTGCTACGAAGTAGCCAACGCGGTCACTGACCTTGAGTTCGCGCATGACAATCAGTAGCTCCTCGGCAATAACTACGCCGCTGCGGGCTCCGTAGCTCGGCCTGAGGCTAAGAAGAACGGTCTTCACGCGCAGCTATTCGCCGAGGTAATGTGCAGTAACGCCGAGCATGTCGGGCTGGCTGTCACCTAGCCAGCCGTCAAAACCGACAGAAATCGAGCTCCTGGCGTTTGTCAGTGCCTTCGTTACTTTCCCTTTGGACGTCGTGTAGCAGAATTAATTCTCCTCGGAAGCACGTTTCCCAGGTTGCGCTAATGCAAGCAGAAAAGTGGGGCAACCAAAGCAGAAAGCATTCTCCGAAGCGTTTAGCCACATACTTAACGGGATTCCTCTCCTCCGATGTCGAAGTCAATACGCAGACTAAACCTACAAATATCGCGATTCGAAAGCGGAAAAAGCTTAGTGACACAAATCTGACATATGTAGGTTGGGAACCTCGCCACTTGCTTTTTTTTAACGTAGCGTCGCCTGCCTCAATCGCAGCTTCGGTATTGCGATGCAAACTTTGGTTAGCGTGAGAGCGGCGGATTCGACACCGATTCCGTCAGTCAGCCCCACTTTTCCTTACGGCATCGATAAGGGACACCGGGCAAACCTCCGTAAGCAAACTGAAGCTTTCCTTGTATGCCGGTGTCGAAACTTGGGGAACGGCTGGGGGCACTGCAACTCCCTACCAAAAATAACGATGCAAGGCAGAGGTTGGCGGCTCGACGAGAATGACATGGAAAAGGGCTACGGACTTCACTCCGCACCATAAAAGTGATGGAACTCCATTAGCCGGAGCAAGAGTCCGGTGAACGTGCGAGAGCTCTCCAATTTTTCGACCGCGCCGAACTTTGCATTGTAGTGTACTACCGTATAGACCATTGGAGCTACTGTACCTCTTAGGCGAAGAAAACTGATGATACCCCTCGATTGATACGTCACTCAAGAGTTGACAGCGCGGTCCGCGAAGCCAAGCCGGGAGCAGTCGTGGAGTGGATTTTTATGCTTAGCTGCTCGTCCTGTTGCTACTTGTGTCCAGTCTCGCGCGTACCCTGCTTTTCCTTTTATCTACCAGATATACTGGTTTATTCTATGACGCTACAGCTCGAGCAATAATTGAAGTAACCATAGTACTAGAGTCCTTGTAGTCGTAGAACTCAGAGCTCTGAGTCTGCCCGGTTCGTGAGCTGTATTCTCAGAATCCTGAGGCGTGTCGAAGGCAACACAGTTGAGCTGACTGTTCCGCACAATACGCAGACTTGCATTACAAAAGCTCATGGACCAGTTCATATCTGCATGCCGCAGTCTTTCACTAGCCAATATTCGCCCCTGAACTGCCAACCAGACGACGGTTTCAGTATGTGGACGTCTCCGTGCATGAAACATGGACATGTACCAACAACCTGACTTTGAGGATCAGAGTCGCTTGCAGCAAGCTTTGGGCCACATGCCGTTATTAGATCAGCAGATAGTGGGAGCATATAGCGGTGTTTCCAAGTAAGTTCAACAAGCACAACATCTCAGAACACCCGAAAGCTTCTAATGGTACCTCAGTTTTACCGATGGTGGCACTTATCCGTGTATTCCTGAGCCACATGAGCAGAATCGCGGTTTTCCAAAGTTATTTTTGGACAGCCATCAAGACAGTGATGGAGTAATCGAGCGCGACTTCATCGCCGAGGAACGCAAAGCGCAGTCGCTTCGCGAGAAGAACAAGCTGGCGGCGATTAGGTGTCGGCACAAGAAGAAGAAAGAAGCCGAGGGCATTGAGGCCAAATGCAACGACTTGAGCATGGTGAATGCGGCGTTGAAGAAGCAGTTGCACGATCTAAGAAACGGGCTCGCAAGTCTCCGTGCGCATGCACTCGATCATCAGAGTTGCAACTGCGGGGTCGTCTTGTACAACACCAATCTGGCAAACAGGCTCGCACCAGGAGGTACTTCCCCACTTGCGGCAATCGATGTCGGAGTGCACTCTTCGTGAACCACGCTGTACCAAACGACTGAGAAGTCGCTAGCCTGTTAGCACCAGATCTATTCACGATCTTCATTCGCAACTCGATTGCACAATTTGATTTGATTTGATATATCATCATCCCGGCGTAGCCTCCTAACGGGCCCATGCGGACTGTTTCCCTGTCATTATATCGAGGAACGAAATCGTGGCTTTTGTTCGGCTGAAAATTTTCCCCTCTGCAAGGAGTCCATGATACAGTAAGCGATGGCTGTGTGGCCTACACGCGCTTTAACAGCCACATTAATCCTCGTTCACATTCTTCCACATATTCCCCCGGAAGCCGATCCCTTACCAACATGACTGGTTGATTGATTTGATCTTCCATTATTCCGGTGTAGCTCATTTACGGGTCCATACAGACTGTTACTATGTATGATATCAAGAAGGAAAGTCGTGGTAATCACCGGGATGGAAAATCCTTCCTCTCCAAGGTCTGACGCAGGGTGGTGCTCTCGGACGACAGACGCTCGGCTACTCTGCGCCGACCGGCATGGTTCTCTTCCGATATCGCGCAATAACGTATCCGGCTGCTTGAGGCCGTAGGGCGCTCGTGCCGGGGTCTTCAAATTGTGGCTTATCTCATCCGTGTGTATGGTCCTTCCTGAGATCTGGTGTGCTCGCCGCGCTCTTGTGAAATTTTTGTGCGCTATTTCCGACTCTTGCTCAAACTTCGATGTCGAGTCGGCACTGGCGGTCGTGATGGGTTCGTCCCTGCTGGCGTGGGGGCGCGCAGGCTTTGTTGTGTCGTAACATTCCCAGGCGGCTGGGCGGTGAGGCAGAGGACCACGTCAAGCGTGTCTGGCGCTGTCCAGTGGTAACTTTCAGCGAAGTAGCCGTATGGGCCCAACTAGACTCTTGCGATTATGTAGCGCACGATAGCCTCACTAGGGCAGCAGCTACTTATCTGGAACAGTGCAAGCGTACATGCTCATCTCAAGGCATGCGGCACGTCTGCTTGGCATTCAGGAGATGGCAGCGACGTGCCTTGTTGCCCAGTAGTATCGGCAGTCGCTCGCCCTTGGTCGCATTCTCCACCTCACGTCGCTCGGCCTGCCCAAAAAGAAACCGCAAAGTGCAGCGTTGGAAGACTAGGTTATTGTGGTGACTCGAGACAGAAATGTATTTATGACCAAGATACCACAGTGTGGATTCATCAGATAGGCGTTTGCGTGGGCTTGTATTATTGGTACAAGTCCGTTTCCACCGTCGAGCCAGAAGGTATGGGCTCATTCTGAGCACTTGCGCCTTCTTCCGAACCCGAAGCAGCCTTGCTAGTCGGATGATTTTCTTTCAGGCTATGCACGGAGACCGTATGAGCCGTCGCTAAACGCTACATAACATCACAACGAACGTGGCCTCACATAGTGTCCAAGTTTTGGCCATCGCCGATACCTAGTCGGTGTTGGCGGCCACCTCGACGGCGGTGCGCGCGTGCCTGCTGGCATACGGTGCATGCAGGCTTTGTCAAGGCGGACGACCATTGAGGCGAGGTAGATTTCGATGTGGAATTTCATCGTCTTGGGAGCAGTGTCACCGGCAAACTTGAACTGAGAGCGCTGGACAACGCGTTGCGAACAGAAATCTGGTCGTGGTCACGGCGGCGTTGGCGAGATGAGACGGCGGGCCGGGGCAATTCGATATCGTCCTGGAGTATCACGATATATAATGGACTTGGCGCATAGCGTTTGTGTGGTGTGTTTCGATGGCATTGTGAAGGCATTCTCTGAAAGGTTTGGCTGGGTGAGGAAAGACGGCGATGTTGAGGCGTCGGAGGCGATGCATGAATTGGTGTGACGCTGTGTTGAGTCATTTCGGGAACTCGCTGGTCAAGGCGAGCAGCACATGTGTCGAGCGAACGAGAAGATGTGGCGGATAGAGGTGGGATGCGCGAGGCTAGCAGAACCGCCATGACCTGCCTGGTTGTGCTGGAGGCTATGCGTAATGTGTTATACCGATCATACAGGGAAGTGGCAAATAACAAGCGTCGTTCATAGTTACGCGAGAGCGCAGCAACAGCATTGCGTAGGTGCTCTAGAAATGGAAGCCCATGGTCGCGATCTGGCTGACATTTGAATGACGGCGGCTTACTATTATATCGAAACGCTGCCCAAATCCCATGTTTGACTAGTCACGGGGCTCCGCCTGCTGCTAGCCCTCTATTTCGATTTCTCAACTTTGCTTAACACAATCTACTCTAATAGGAAGTATCGATCCCACCAGAGTTTTTGCACATCTTCCGGGTGCCTTGTACACCGTCACGCTCTTTGTGTACCACTGGACGATCTGTTTCCCAGGTGACTTGACTCGTCAAGAGAGGACTTAAATCCAGACTTCGCGATTGTTTTCTCAGTTGGCACCAAGCTAGCATCGCGTTCTCGTTGCTACATTTGGGCAGGCGAGTTACAGAGAAGTTACAACATGACGTCGTTACTTATCAGTGCTGCAACTGCCTTGTTATCTGTCATTTCGAGGAGGATGATAGTTGGTCGGCCGCGGTTTTCTAATAAAGGTGCACTGCAACCTTGCATGAGTTCACGTTGCCCCAAGCTTTATACCTCATCCCAGCTCATAATCTGTTCTGAGAAGTGGTGATGCCACATTTTGTAGTGTAACATTGAGTGGCTTTCTTGTTCAAACAATATATCTATAACATAACGGGATGCAGAGCCGAAAAATCGACACAGATACTTTATCTCAGTACCAGTAGTATCTGTTGCACGTCATTTTTAGTAGTAAACCATCCACCACACCTGCTACTGCCCGCATTCTCCGTGTCGGCGAGTTGTTCCCACATAAAGAAGCCGATAGCTACTTGGCAGGCGTTAGACGGCACAAATTTGGAAAGCGCATTGCACCTTCGCGAGAAGATTGGTTCAGCAAGTGAATCTGGTTGCATACGACACAAAATATAGGTTTGGCTTGCTTAAGGAAACAGATTCTCAAGACGTGCGCTAAGGTGAAAAAGATGAGCCTGACCACGCGCTAGAAAAGATCCATGCCTTACGAACATACCAGATCACGCTGCTTGCAGGTGGTGCCGAGGATCGCTTCTACGGAACAGGCACTGGGTGGAAAGAGCAAGGCCGCTGGAGGATGAAGGTAACACCGTTACGGAGGTAAAGTGGTTTCTTAGTAACGCACGCATGCCAGCATCCTACGCACATTTGGTAGCTCGGGTCATCCTTGTATGTTGGGACCGACTGGGAAGCTGAAGTGCACTGAAGATGCTGTGGTGATCAAGTTTTTTTTTTTTTTTTTAGGTTTTTTTTTTTAGGTTTTTTTTTTATTTGCGCCAACGCTAGTTCTAGAACTAGAAAGCTTCCCCACCTCAGGCACGAACACACCTCAGGCACGCTTAACGAGCCCAGTGTCGACGAGCTTCCACTACTTATATTTCACACACCACTGACTCAGTGCGGCTGAAAACATTCCGCGAGGGACTTGCAGTACCATTGGACAAGACTGCGACAGTTTCATGTCCTATATCGTGCTGGTCGGCGTACGAGCCGGCCTTTTCTCGTCTTCGCCTGCTCTACAGGCTCAGTGACTACTGGCTCTCGCATAGTGCTTGTAGCCTGCTGAGCAGCTAGTGTTCCCCTTGGTCGGCTTTGTAGAGGCCTGCGCCCAGTCCTCATTTCCTTTTCGGTCTGTTTCTGAGCTTTCCTCGCCTCTCGTGTCGCCTGGACTGCAGCCTTCTTCTGAGCCGCAGCTGTCTTGCAAGCGAAAGCAGCTGCAGCTCGCTCATCTCGCTTCCTCTGCGCCTCTACCTTCTTCTGAACCTTCTTTTCGGCTCGTTCTCGAGCTCTGGACTCTTTTTCTTGTTGCGACTGCTCCTTCTCTCGCTCCCTACTCAATGCAATGTCTCGAGTCTTCTGGATTGTGGAGGGGCTCATGAATAGCGTCCCAGATGCACCGGACGCATTCAGCTCGTCTACAACCTTCCTCCTCTTCTTCTTTTGCCTCTCCTCCTCGTGAAAAGACTCACTCAAGTGCTTGACTATCAGATCCGACAACACAAGCTTTGCCGAGAGACCGAGCACCGTATCGCTGAGCCTCTCCAGTGTCTTTGTTGTCCCGTTGTCGCTGTGTGCCGAGCTAGCGTTGAGCATGCTTCTGAGCCTTTTTGTCTTCGACGGCGAGTCGTATACACTCGGCGAGCTGTCGCTCGAACCTTGCGTGTTTCGTTGAGACCTGGTCTAAGCTTCGGGGAAGGAGTCGAGCACTTTTTGATATTGGTTAGCCCCCTACGGATCGTATTGGCAAAGCCCCTACGGATCATATTGGCAAGGTCCCTACGGATTATATTGGCAAGGTCGTCCTTCTAGAGGATCTTCTAGTTTCCCGAGTTATGATTCGCTCGGTACCGATTCGCGCTAGCTTGTGCCACAATTTTAGCGCTAGCACCGACTGCCGGGTCCGCGTCTTGTCGGAAACCCTGATGTCTCCGCGCGTGATTTGTTCGGGTAACTCCGCCGCTAGTTCTGTGTCTTCCGGACCGCCGTCCGGTAAGGCTGTAGGGCTGATCTGTCCGAGACTCAGCAAACCGGACGGTCTTTTTTTTTTTTTTTTTTTTAATCATACTGCATTCAAGCTTAATAGCTTATGGCACGTCGGGTATCTCCTCGACGACTTTTATGGCTTGCTTGTGTGCTCTCGCGTTGGCCCTTACCGTACGGTTATGCTCGCCGTCCCGACTCCACCGAGCCGCCACAGCTTTCGGGCTTACTGCCCTCCTACGTTTCTGTCATCGTCACTCCTCGTCCGTCCCCTGATCCTT
The DNA here is from genome assembly GCF_011745625.1 of Cladosporium halotolerans. Classification (NCBI taxonomy): domain Eukaryota; kingdom Fungi; phylum Ascomycota; class Dothideomycetes; order Cladosporiales; family Cladosporiaceae; genus Cladosporium; species Cladosporium halotolerans. The sequence continues at coordinate 45,290 of NW_027191514.1, forward strand.
CTCCGATTTCCTCCACCGTCTCTCCCTCTTCAACGGTCCGATCTAATCGCTCGATATCCCACGAATCATCTTGAGCGCCCTCTCCAGGCATTTTCTTGCCCACTTCTGTGTAGTCGAGGAGCTGGAGCACTTCTGCCACGGCCTCTGCTCCGAACAGAGTCTGCAGGTCTGCTCCGTCTTTCCTTTCGCTGATCGAGATCTTCTTGCTGCTCAGCCTCCGTAGCATGACATCTCGCTGCCTTCGTCATCTTCTGCATCTGAGCATTAAATGCGTGACCGACTGCTCGATTGCTCCACACCAACAGTGAGCATCTTGGGTTTTCCCGATCCTCAGCAGGTGGAGGCCTGCGACCGCGTGGCCAGACTTGAGCTGCAAGTACCGAGCTGCGACCACTTTCTTTGCGTCTTCAATGTGCTTGTCCGGCTTGGTTTTCGTCTTCCATTTCTCTTTGATGGCTTGTCCAACATAAGATAACGATGCCGATCGCATTTGTTTGGGCTGTTGCCGTGCAGCTCGTTGCGCCGCACCGCACGCGATTTTGTAGCCTACCATGTTTTGGTCACTCGCAAGCCATGTCAAGGCCACTCGACCACCTGCGTCTTCGACCCGCAGTAGCCCTCTCCTGATGTTTGTGATGAATGGCAGGGACCAGGCCTTGCTCATTTCGATGGTGACCAGTCCCTGCCGCGATTTTGTCACAATCTCGGCGAAGCAGTGATCTGCTCGACGCAGAATCGGGATGACATCTTTCGCGACCATGCCGATCCCAAACAGTGCAGCATCCGATGCTGTGATGCATTTACCTAACGATGACGCCTTTGTTTTCCACTCGCGCCGTTCTCTCCATGCGACTCCTACTCCGTAGCTGACATCCTTGGCCGCGCTTAGAAAGATTGTCAGTTGTCGTGGGTGATCAGGTAGCATCCTCTCCGGCACGTCTGAGTATCCGTGAGTTCGGATTCACCGGGCTTGGTGCGGATGAAGCAACCTTGCAGGGCAGTTCGAATCCGTATTCGGTATGGTAGTTGACGTTCCTGACGTTCTGCTGTGCAAGTCGGCCTCCGAACGATCGATGTGTCTTTTCTGGTCTCGTCCAGCCGATGCTGGATGGCTGGCCTATCGGCCCCTCGTGTCGGTGAAGCTCGCCAAAACGAAAGTTTGCAGGCAGGAGCTGATGCGTCGGATGGTCTCCATCCGCGCTGAGAGCGCGCAGCGCATACCTCGTCTGTCGATAGTCGAGAAGGTCTCTGGCATTTGGCAGATATGCTGCCTCTTGTAGGAACACCGGTGGTGTTGATTTTAGCAGTCCTGTGATGGCTCTTGCTTGACTGTGCAACAGCAACCGCAATTTCCCCAGTCGGTCCTTCTGGCCTCTCCGCCAGACTTCCGACCCGTACATTGCGACGGAGGTGACTGCTGCGACCACCGCTCTCCTCATCAAGCGGACCGACAGGCCACCATTGCTTCGGCTAAGGCCAGCCACCCGCTGCAGAACGCCCTTGGCGCTCGCCATCCTGTTCTCGAAGTGCACCTTGAATGACAGCCTCGAGTCGAGCCAGAAGCCTAGCCATCTGTATCGCTTCTTGCTTGATTGTGAAGTTCAGTTCTCCGATGTGTACGACCGCGTCTTTTGCTGCTTGGAGAACTTTGCGGCGCCTGCTGAACAGAAGGACCTCCGTCATGCTGACTTCGAACTCGACATCGTTGTCGATCCCCCATCGAATTGCTTCTCTGGCGATGCGTTCGAGATGTCTGATGCCGTGAGTCAAGTCGTCGCAGTCTATAACTAGACCTATGTCGTCCACGAACGATATAGACTGTAGCTGTGGGTGCCTTTCTTCTAGCCAACCGAATATTGCGCTGACCGATAAAATGAACAGCACCGGTGAGACCGGTGATCCTTGCGGCAGTCCAGCCTGGACGCTGCGGGTCTCGCGTGTTCGTCCGTCGATTACAAGCATTGCTTCCCGATCCGACAAAAATGAGTCCACCCAGCGCACAACATTGCCGGCTATGCCGACTCCGATCATCCGCTTAAGCAGCTGTCCTTTTGTTGACTCTGTCGAAGGCACCCTTGACAACAAGGAGCAACGCAAGGGCGATGCGCTTCTTATTCCAGGCGTCTTCGACCTTCGACACCAGTTGTGCCACTGCGTCTGATGTTCCTCTTCCTCGACGGCAGCCGAACTGTCCGCGGTGGAAGATGTCGTTCTCCTCGCAGAAGGATGCGATCCAAGTTGCAGTTGCCCTCTCGACCACTTTGCCAAGACAGCTAAGCAGGCTGATGACTTGGTAGGCCTTTGCGACGGTGTAAGTAGGCTTTCCCTGCTTGCGCAACAGAATGCCTCTTGCAGTCTTCCACGTGCAGGGGTGGTACCCTATCCGTATGCATCCTTGAACGAGGGCCACAATTCGTTCCTCAGCCCACCGCCACAGCAGCCGGAGCGCTTTGAACCCAATATCGTCCGCTCCCCGGGCTTTCTTGACGGACTGTGAAAACAATGCTCCGCGGACTTGACCGGCACTGACACTAGTCCTCGTGTCTGGTATCTGGATTTCTTCCTCGTCGCTGGCCCGTGGTGGGAAAGCTCGTGCCGTAAAAATTTCTTCTTTCTCTTCTGCTGTCGCCACTATCTTATCCGTCTGCCCGTCAACGTCGCTTGTCTTGATTGCTGGTGTGTACGACGGCATCTGGAGCTTCGTGTACCTGAGTGCTTCTCAGCATCGTTCAGGATCATTTGCGGTTCTCGAGTGGTCTCCATTTGGGAAGACGCCCTCAAGGAAGCGTTCCTAGGCCAGACGCTTGGCTTTCCGGATGTGGCGGTGGTAATTGTTTCTCAGTTGACGGTACTCGTCAACACTGATTCGATCATCGTTGTAGGCACGTCTTGCACCTCCAAACAGCCGTCTCTCCTGTTTGATCTCGTCTGTCCACCACCGCTTCGAGCGTGCGTACGGCGGCCTCCCGGGTGCATGTCGGTCCAGCACTGCCTTGAGACTTTCTTGCATCCAACACGCTTCTGCCTCGAGTTCTGCAGGTGTCGCCACCCAGACACTGACCAGCGCCCTTGCTTCACTCAGCTCGTGCCAGTGGTTGCCTGCCTTCTTCAACGCCTCTTCATCTGCGCACAGACGGTCGATGTTCCAGTTCGGCGGAGCGCCCCTTTGCCCGTCCGTAGCGGTCGCATTGAGCGGCGTCCACTCGAAGACGATCACTTCGTGGTCGGACGTTGTGGCCAGGTCCTCGTCTATTTCCCAAGATGTGAGCGCACCCACCTCTCGCGTGCTCAGGGTCAAGTCGATGACCGATTTGCATGCCTTCCCCCGTCTGGTGGGTTGCTGGTCGCTGTTGTTGACAATGAGGTCGTGCCTTTCGATCAACCGTTCCGTCGTCCCTGCATTCTGCCTTCCTGCAACCCATCGGTCCCACTCAGGACTTCGCGCGTTAAAGTCACCTGCAAGTATGGTTCTGCCTTCGATGAGCGACGACCATTCGATATGGTCGATCGTGTGTCCCCCGCATTCGACTTTGGCTTTGTTATATACGTTGATCAGTCTCGTTCGGCGCGTCTTTCTGCGGTTCGTTGTCTCCCAGATGTCAAGACACTGCACGTGGGGGCTGTTCACTAGGTCTGTCCTCTCTTCGAACACGTATCGATCCAGCGCGTCGTTGCGGATTGCCATCGCCACTCTCACGTCTCTCTTCGCACATTCCGGGTACCTAAGTTGGAACCCAGGGTGGCTGATCGCGTGCCTCTTCCCCACGTGCGGCTCTTGCAAGCACGCCACTTCGGCCCCTCGCTCAATGGCAGCCTCGAGTGCTGCCGTCGTCGAAACCACTGTGCCGTTGCAATTATGTTGAAGCACTATCATCATCGATGGACATGTAGGTCTCGTCGTCGGGGCTAGGGAATTTCTGCGTTGCTCCCAGGGATGACTTTGTCATCGACCGGAGTTCTCTCGTTGAACGGGGCAATCTTTGACCTCGGGGCAGAGGCTGATGTATGCTGGTATCCGAAGATATCGTTCTCATTTGTACCGAGTCGGCTTGGCCTTGGTCAATCGGTGTTGTTTCCACCTCCATTTCTGCTTCGTCTTCCTGTGCTGTGAGCTCGTCCCGTTCTTGCTCCGGCTCCATCATCGGAGGGCTGCTATGTATCTCAGTTGCCTCTGGCGCACGAGTCCGCCGGTGCGACCTCTTTTCTGGGCATTTTCGCGACGTCGCCATGTGAGAGCCGCCGCAGTTTGCGCACTTCGCCATGTGGTGTTCGCACGGCTCTGACTTCCTGCCACAGCTTTCAACGGAGCAGTGGTGTTGACTTCCTGCGTGTTCGCCTGCACAGACAAAGCATCTGGCCTCCCCTGTGCACTTGCCGAAGTGGTCGCTGCCACAGCAGCGCATGCACATCCGACCTTCTCCCCTTTCTCAGAATCTCGCTACTTCATGTCGCCTGCCGCCAAAAGAAAGGCCCTTGGAAAGGATAACGTCCGCAGCCTGCTTGCTTTTCACGGTCATGACCAGTGTCGACCGCTTGATGCTCCCGTTGTCGAACCGCTCTTCTAAGGAGTCTGCCTTGATCCATCGCGGCGTATGCGGCAGCTGTTCGCCCGTCATCAGCTCGATCTCTTCCCGCGCTAGTTCAAGGCCACCTTCGGTCATGTAGCGATCAAGTGCGACACCATGCACACGCAGTTTGCGCCACTTCTCTGTCTTTTCCACGAGGACGACTTCAGGGTCTAGCTTCTTGACCGCAGCCATCAAGACCGTCGCGTAGCTAAGCAGCTCGTCGGCACATGCGTTTTGACTCACCATGCCCGTCAAATTGCCTTTTTCTGTGTATCTCATTTTGATACAATCTCACGGTCACATGGGCTCTTGCGTTTGCTAAGGCCTTGTTCACTTCGAACATGATATCTCTGGGGTCGCAGTTGTGCGACTGCACATTTCTCGCGAAGAGGATACGCCTTTGGTCGAGCGGGTGTCTCTTCGGTTTTCTCTTACCGTTTGCGACTGTGGTCCAGCCGCTTCCTTTGCTTGCCCCCGTGATGCTCGCCCAGCTTGGCTGTGCTGCTTGCCCTGGTGGTAATACTTGGCTGCCTATACCTTGCGTCGCATGTTCTGGCCGAGCGTCAGTCCTGGCAGATGGCACCGTCCTCTCGTTGTTCTGCTTCGGCCCATTCTCGAGCATCTCCATAATCCTTTGAAGCGCGTCTTCTACCCGCCGATCCGCCTCGGCTTGCATGTTAGCCATCGCAGTGTTCACGAGCTGAGTAACCTGCATCTGTATCTTGCTCATCTCCAACCTTATCTCGCCTCGAAGGTATTGCATTTCTCCCAGTGAGCCGGCAGCAAGCGTCGGCTCTGCGAACCCACGCAGGCGGCCGTTCGCCACAAACTTTTCGAATGCTTGTGTAAGCACATCATCACTGATGCTGAGAGCTGATCCTCCGTCTGCTTTTCGCTTCTTTGGACTTGCGGATGCCGTGGTGCGAGCTTGCTGGTCGTCCCAACTCTGTGTTCCGCCAGGTCGGAGGCCCAAATCGCAAAATTCAAGGTCGGCGAGGCTCGTGATTCGCTCGGAGGCTTCCCCGCATGCTTCAGACCCTGAAACGTCACTTGGAGGCGCCCCTCCGCCGCCTTCACTGGGGAATAGCATTCCCGCCAGCGAGGCGCTGGATATCACGCTGGTGTGCTTGCACTGTGCTTATTCTGAGCTTTCGATTAATGTAAAATATGACCCTGTCTGTAACCAAGTCGAAAAGAAGTGGTCTGCCCACGGGTGCCTTTCGAAAGCTTTCGTGACCGCGCTCTCGGGTGTCACCAGCACTACCCGTGCATGCCTCGCTGCCTGCTCCGGCCATCTGCCTGCGTTGAGTCCGACCTCCTGGCATCGTCTTTCCGGATCGCTCCGCAGTGATGCGGGACCACCACGACCGTCGTTCCGCCTATTGAGCAGAACCCGGACAGTACGAACATCAAGCTCTTGCCTCCTCCGATCCTCATGGCCATCACCACCCTGGGCTCGCCTGACATGATTGCTTCCAACCCTTCGCGCTGTAGCCCTCTGAATACTGCACTCGGTTCTAGCATCTCCCGCAGAGCAACGCCGAGATCCACCCTCCTCGACTTCGCCCACCTATTCTCTTCACCTCTCCTCGACAGCTCCTCGAGCTCGACAGCCTCCTTCGCTTCCCCGGTCGCTGCTGACGGCCACCTTTCTCAATTTGTGCCACGAAGTGCTGACGTCTCGAAAAGCCGCCTGTTCCGACTGCGTGCTGATCGGGTTCTCTTTGATCAGAATCCCGTGTATCAGCTCCTCCATCCTTTTGCTGCGTCCAGATTGCGTTTGTGCATCCTTCGCTATGACGCCTAGATAGATCTTGTCGAGTTGTTTCGCCACTCTTTCTTCTGGACAGTGAACCCTCTGAATCGCCGGGTAAAGCTGCCGCCATGACGATGGGGTGACCACGAATCCAGCCTTGGCCTTCATCAACTCTCTCTCGTCATCAATCTTTTTAGCCTTTCTGTGTTCCAGAATCCACCTGTGTTAAGAGACTTGGGTGCTGCTTCCTGCCTCCCTATCCTTACGCGTCTCCTCATCCTATCTGTTCCCTCTCGCCACCCATCCTCCAAATCTCTGTTTGACCCACCACTATTGTCTTCGTGGCCTACTTCTTCTCCTTCCCCCTCTTGTGTATCATCTCCGTCGTCATCATCGTCTTCCCTGCCACCCCCGTC